>NW_010565594.1:16961-63636 GCF_000687285.1 Phaethon lepturus | reverse complement strand
GGGGGCGGGAAGAAAGAGAGAGAGAAAAAGACCCAAGCCTAAAATTAAGAGATTAGCAGAAGCACTTTTCTTCTAACATTAAAAGTTAATCCTGACGCTGTTGAACTAAGTGGATGAAGGGAGTAAATTAATAAGCCACCATCCTGAAGCCTTTGGTCCTGTGAATGAAAATATGGCGCTAGCAGAGAATGAGTTTAGGGGACATCACTTTACCTGCTGGAGAATGAAGGTTTTCATAGCAGCGGCGGTGAAGGGACCACAAGAAAGTAAAGCACAAGTACACAGCAGTAACTCAAATTCCAGAGGGAAGAGCCTTACATTTCCTCACTTACTTAAATCTCCACTTCTATTTGTGGGCGACAATTCCTGAGCTTCTGCTTGCATCCTGCTCTGAAATCACAATTCCAACTTTCATGCTGCCATCTAAACCCAGCATTAACACAAACAGACCTTTAATTTCCTGCTGCGATATCACTAAACTTGGAGCACTCATGCTTGGCAAAATCAAATAAGCAAATCTTGATTTGAAGTATTTCCCATCAGACTGGAGTATGCATGCTTACCACTCTCTACTTTTCTAAGAGGAGACAGTACTTCTGTATACTCCTACTATAATAAGTCTGATTGCAAGGTTCATAATGTTTAACACAGTTAAATAACTTCATTCTTAAGATGTCCACACAAGTTTTAGGTGAATGCTGTTAGTTTACTATTAACAAATTAACATGTTAGTTTCTCCTGAACTGGCGTATCTTCTCATCTTTGTAACAATTAAAAACGCAGCTCTGAGGTAGTCTCTCATCTGTGCACAAGAAAGATTAGCTCCCCTGCAACATCCTTCTTTCTTTCTTCTTTCTCTTTATTAGCTGGATGGGCAAATTGTAAATCTCCTTTGATACATTTACATTGGTTCTTGTCTGTGACCTCTGTTTTGGGAGGAGGGTATTTTTAATTCAATTGGTTTAATTTCTCACTTTCTTGCTTGTAGCATCCAACTCCTAGTTTATTTTTAATTATTTCTTAAAATTACCCTGTCATAAGTTCCATATCACAATTCTAGCTTTTGCAATAGGCCCACCATTACAAAATTTTCTGTAAAAAAAGTTCCTTTTCTTACAGTTATTACAGTCATTATTTGGGGGCTAAATGCTGTATTACAGTCATCAATGGAAGTTGACTGGAAATAACTAAGTCAAACACTGTCTTTCTTCTTGTGCAATATAAACAAACTATTAAAAGAAATACTTTGAGTTAAAACCTCTCAAAAAATGATCCAAAATTCATTTCTGATCCCAGTAATTTCTTTTAAGTTAAAGATTTCAGAAGCTGAAGCCTTTCCTGAAGCTAATTTTATGGCTTCTGAATTCTCATCTTTGTAAGTCTCATCAATAATCTTTTACAGCCTTAAGCAATTTCTCTAAGTAGTAAAATTAATCATGCCCATCAGTGTGAAAACATGGTATCAAAGGAATACGGACATAAAGTGCAGACAACTTCTGAACAGCTAAACTATTAGAAATTTTTCAGCGTTTAAATACACTGATCTGATCATTTGAACCATGAACCCCATTTTAAGAAAATGGAAAAAAATTGCTCACAAATCCAAATCCCAAACTTCTGGGAGATTAACTTATGGCAAACAAACAACAAACTGCAATAGTCAGAAAGGCTTTATCATTTGAATACCTTATAACTTTGTATCACTGAAAGGAGACAACACATTATTATGGACAAAGACATTAATTTCAGCAATCTCATATTAACTGTCTTTTATATTCTAAGAGAGAATCCCTCAGCCAGAACATTCTATTAACAGCACCAAAGAACAGTAAACAGAGCTCCTGATTTAGATTTTGATTAACCGCCAAAGTATGGATGCTGATCCGCTATGTAAAAAATGTTGTAAATTTTATCTTCTTTTTCAAATGTTTCATACATACACTTAAGACCTAGACAAATGTCTCAGATGGGTGGAAGAATAAACCAATGCGGGTTTGGGAACTATTTCAAGAGAAGTATCTGGATCACTCTTCTGCAGAGCTGCATCTGAACTCATTTTTTTCAGACACTAGTTAAGTATAGTGTGACTGACACTAACACTGAATAGTAACCCAGGATTTTCCCCAAACTAGACTGTACGCAAATTATATGTAATAGCAATAACTGACCGAAACAGCACAAATTCTGTATTCTCCTTAACCTCTACTTTCCCACTCTTTACCAGTCGTGCTCTGAAACAAAAACCACAGGACAAATAAAGTGCAACCTGACAAAACATCTTCTGCTCCATACACCAAAAATTAAACTCCACATAGAGCAAAGAGGAAACTTTGCAACAGTAATTCTTTGTAATGAAAGCATAATGCGTTGAAAAAGATCAACTATAAGTTCTTCTTAAAAATGTGGTTTCTCAGATGAAAAAGGAACATACCAAAGAAAATTCCTACACACAAGTTTAACTGTTGTTTTGTTTGCTTCAGAGGACTCAGAACATCAGCTTTGTCTATTAACAAAAAGCACCTAGGCCACAAATCTTAATATGATGAAAATTAATGTGTAAATTTTTATGTTAAGTCACCCATCTCTCAGTTAGGCAACTTCTCGCGTGCAATCTACATTTCTCTCCCATCTTTGAAACTGCAGTGCAACTCTGAATCTGAAGACTGGAAATTTGAGTTACTGCCATGTGAGTACAGACCTAATATCAAAATAATGTAATTACCAAATTCCTCCAGGACAAAGACTCCTCGCACAGTATTGCACTTTTTAATGTGATTCAGCTCTATGAAAACCTACAGAAACAGGAGGAAAAGTAACATAAAATTAGTCAGGTTTGGGTTCTTTTAACTAAAAACCAAAATTAAACAGAAACATTATCACAGCAGATACAACCTCAAGTGTTGTAGCATACACTACCAGTTCATTTACAGTTTAATATATAAATAAAGGGTGAAATAAACATTCAAAAGACAAACTTGCCACAATGCTAGAAATCAACAAATAACTTAAAAGTGCTAAGAAGCGAAGACAGCAGAAGATGAAGTACCTTCCGCTCCTTGCAGGAGGAGAAAGCATGGAAGAGAAACGAAGGAGTTAGTAACTCTGACATATCCAACATTGCTACCCCTTCAGGCACTCAAATGAGTTATTGCAAAAAGAATACCAACACACCTGAAATACAACAGAAGAGGGTGACGAGAAAAAAGCTGGCTCCCAAATTTGGCATGATTTGTTGCCTCTGATCCATCCCAGCTAGTTTCTGCCCCTCCATGCATCCTCCTCCAGCACAGAGGGCAGGTAAGGGGCACTACACTTCCCATCCTGACACTGATCCTCCTAACCTATCCAGCAGTTGAATTTAATCCAGTGAGGAACCACTAATCTTCCTTCTCCCCGAGAGCCTTGCTGTTTAAGATTTTACTACAGTTTATGACATATAATCTGCATACTTACTCTTGGAACTGCCTCCTTTAACAGCCAGTACCAGTTTTCTGCTTTAAGCAAGATGGAAGAGTTTGGACCCTTCTCTCTTTTTTGCTCACTTCACATACGGCTGCTGCCAGCTGAGCAGTCACTTAGAAAACAATCCTGCTTTAAACTCATGTTTTACATACGTGAAGCCCAAAAGACAAAACAGCTGAACTACATGACTAGGGTTTTCAGTCCAGAACCAAGATGCCAACTTGTGAATAAACAAGTTCTCTGAGCATCAGGGGTTTGCTCAATATCCAATCCATTTCAAGATACAGAACAGTCACATCTCCAAAAGAGTCAGTCAGTACACAGACATAAGAATCTGTAGGAAGTGCTATAAGGAATCAATTCCATATTCCAGTTTCTAATATACTTGCTTTTTCAAGGCAAAAGAAACGCTAAGAGTAACATTGCCCTAACATTCAGAGTAAGTCTATGTCCAATACCTTAGAGAGACCCTTGCAAGACTACATTACACTAGTCTGGAGTGATACTTTCAGTGCCTATACACTTACGACACCATGATCTCACAGCCTTTTTTAAAAAATGTTACTAGAGAAACTTCATTGTCTTGGAGAGAAGGGAAAGGAAATCTCTGCAACCCTTTTGAATCCAATACTAGCAACACCCATGTAATCATAGATGATACGCTACCCAAGAAAGGCAAAGGAAGCCAATGTCAGAAATCGTGTTTTTTTAAAGAAACAGGCTTATCTGTATCAATAGAGATCAGTAAATGCACTGTACATCTTGAGAGAAGTCAGGTTGATTTTCAAGTCGAAGGGGGTTTATTATTATTTTTATTAGCAGAGAACTAACAAACAGACCCAGGATATTTTTTGCTCAATATAAAAAACTAAACTTCCACTTCATCAGAAAATCTGAAGCTTGCTTTCTGCTTACATTCAAGCACACAGGGAAAGGAGACTTAATCCCGTCTTTTTTGTTTGCCTATTTTCACCCATGTTCTGTGTCAGTTTAGTTGGTCAAAAACATTTCATTTTTTGAGGAATAGTTACAGAGTAAACAAGTCAGTAAACAGAACACTTTCTTTATTGCACTTAGCTTCCTTTTTCTGTAATATTTTCTGCGAAAAGTTTTTACTAGTAGTCTGAAGTGCAAAATTCAGGAAGTCAGTAGCAAGGCTCAGGCAAAACATTGGTGGTTTTATCAGGTAACAGTAAAGCTGCCAAAAAGACTTGACTGCTCCAGGTGTTCGTGATCTGAGTATAACATTAAGGAGTGCTGCATTTCCACAACAGGTATGAGCGAGATGAGAATTTATTGAGTTTGTCACAATTACAGTAAGTTATCCATTTTCAGAAGACACAGGAGTCGATGGGCAATTTCTTGTTATATTGTTTAAGGGACAAAGATGCTCTCCTCTCACTCAATCAGAAAACAAATGTAAAGGAAATAACAGTTACTTACCCTAGGGAAACTGTGGTTCTTCAAGACAGAGCATTCAGTGTGGATCCTACTGTAGATGGGCATGTGCCTGCTGCATTTTATTAAACTTCCATCTATTTTTGACACAGATTAATTCATAGTGGCGTCAGTTACTGAGGCCAAATATTATAACATGATTTGTAGATGTCAACTCAGAATAGTCTGCCAATGCCACAGGTACACTTGATTCCTCCCTATTCCAAAGGGCTTCCTCTGACCTGCTAGGCACAGATAGACTTGAACATTTTTTCTTAAGTTTACGTGCGCTGCCAGCATGGGGAGACAATTTGCGAACACTGAAGACAACTATCACGTGTTCAGTAATAGGCTGGCCCACCATGCATGTAAGACATTTCCTGAGGAATTCACAATGCAGTAAGAAAGTACACACACTGCAAATCAAGAGACTTCAAAAACAGTTTCATGATAGCAAGCACCATTCTAATTCTGAAGCAGTATGTTCAGTCTTCTCAGGTAGGACAGAACAGACTCCATTTATCTTTTTTTTTTCCCCTAAAAAAAGTGGAAATCCCTTTTCCTGTGTTCCAAATTAATTATTTCTATGACATCCAACCACGCAGAGCAACAGAAATGCCTTCTTTTAGTAAGTTGCATTGCTGAAAAGAGTACTTGGAAAGGGGGCCAAGAACAGGGCCTGTTGTATACGGAGTAAGGAAAGGAAGATGAAGAGAAAGCTATGCCTGATGAGGTCCTGTAGGCATTTGTTGGTCTGTATCCCCATCCAAACTCAATAGAAACAGAAAAAGCCACTTTCAACACAGAGAAACGTCTGTAAGATCCTGGTTTTCATCATGCTCATATACATATTCTGAAACCAACTGCCTTAGGGAGCAATTCTTATAATTTATATGAAAATTGGAAAGGAGAATTCATCTAGAACAGCAGCCCTTTTATTAAGAAAGCAGGCTGGTTGACGAGTGTTAGAAGAGTGAAAACATCCTTTAGCTCCACAGATTATGAAATTGGAGGGAATTTTTTTTTTTGCGGTGCAACCAAGAGGAGTCCTTTACATAACTGCTACAGCTATCCGTTCTACACAGACCCTCAAGTGGCAGGGTTTTGATATCTGTCTAGACACTTTGCTTTGAAAAGAAAAACAAGGATATGTCTTAGGTCCACTAAATGGTACCGAATGCCCTTGCCAGCTGGCAATGTACATCTAACAGACCAAGAATTAAACATAGTGAATAGATGAAGCATATTTTCCAGAACTGTACTTTTTTCAATATCCATCTTAAGTAATGGAGACTGATTTGGCTACAGACTCATTGGAAAGATGATGAAGAGGAGGAATAATCTTTCAGGTGGGGGAGACATCTGGCATGCTTTCTGGGTCTGACCAGCACAGATTGCTTCCCAGAAAAGATGTAGTAATTTTCACCACAGACAGCAAATTAGAACACCATTCTCTGTAATGCAGGATATGATAAAGCTAGTACTCTAGGGGTGCTGGTGATAGCACAGGACTCTGTATGCATGGTAACATATTCAACTGGTAATGGTCCTGACAGTCATATAACAACCATCAGTACTAGGTTTCCCTAAGGTTCCTTTCAGAATGTCATTCCAGTCTTTCAGGAGAAAAAAAAAACGCTTTGAATTTAAGGACAAGGGCATGTTCTAGGATTTGGAGTTTTTCTTTTGGACCAACACGTGTGCTATGCTTAACACTGAGTGTCTTTATCTTGTGAAGGTGCCTGTTACACTTAAGAAACCATGATGATGAGGTGGCTACCTTCTTATATATCTTTTCTCACTGCAAATGCATATATGCCTGGGTGTGTTCGTTTATGAAATAGAGTCATTTCCATAGACTGTTCAAGAGACAAGCAGTTTGAGCTCAAACATCTTTGACTCCTGGCAGAAGAAGAAAAAGGAGAAGCAAGCAGAACATTCCCTATGGCATGTCTTTACCTCAGGACAGAGCAAGTTCTATTACATCCATCTATAATGATATCAAACTGTTGCTTCAAGAGCAGGGTTTAGACCTGCCATTTCCAGTAACTACAAAAATTCATTGTGTACTACCACTGAGTTCCTCTTGCAATTCTTCATATTTCAGCATATCCAATAAAAAGTTAAAACCTATAACTAACTCTTACAGGTAGACTGTTTCATCACAGTCTAGAGAAGGTTTGAGATACTACAGCACAACAGCTGTAGTCCAGGTTCTACCCCAGTAAAAGACAGGAAGAAAAATGAAGGAGGTTCACAACTCTGCACTCCTTATAGGGGCACATATGAACTCAAAGAGGCGCGTGGTGTTGCTGTGACCTTGGGAGAAGTATTAAAGGTTCTGAGCATGTGTGTGTGATATGCACGTGCACTTCCAGTGGGATCTACACTGATGAATCCTCAAAGAAGAACAAAGCTTGTATGGGGAGAAAAGTCTAGTCAGGAGGAAAGGAAAAAACACTCCACAAAAGGACTGACAGAAGCTTTTCTTTCTCGCTCTCTCACACACACACACACTTTCTCTCTCTCCCCTAAAAATCAATTCTACTGTCTAGCATAGCATGCATTTAATACCATATGCAAAACAAAAAAACACAAAGCAAAATAAAAAACAAGGATCAAAGGAAGCAACAGAAACAACATCCAGAGAAACAAAGAAATGACAATTCTAGTTGTGTTTCCTCTATGCCCACAAGATCTGCTATTCAGGAGGAAAAAAAATCACTAATTTTTTCTTATTTTCATGAATTACAGCAAGAGCCACTTTCCCATTTTATTTCATACTAAATTCTACAGATGATTTCTCAAATTTTAAAACAAGACAGATTAAATATGATGCAGAAGGTTGCCCTCTGTACCTACAATATTCAAACACTGTATCTTTAAGGTTTTCTGCTAATGTCATCAGGATATGTTCACAGTATGATGCATTATGGCGGTTTAGATTACTATTAATCACTTTTTCTGTCTCTTTATATATGGCTACCATTTGTTTTGTGCTTAGACAATTCAGACCACCAGAAACAAGAAGTTGAAATCTGTATGAAGATTTTTCTTCATGTGATTATCATTTTCCTAGGGATATTTAATTTCAGTGTATTTTTACATACATATACATATTTATGTGTGTGTGCGTGTAAATATACATATGCTTTTTTACTCCCATCACACTATGCCTTGTCCTTGTTGATACTCTGGGAAGAGGAAACACATATACAGGCATGCTGCAAAAAGCTTCATGCTCACAGTCTTCTCACAGATTTCCCTCATACCTGACTGTGCATAAATTTCAGATTAATTCCTTCCAGTGTGACCTGAAGAAGACCTCCTTCACCAGTTTTCATATCTTGCACAGGGAACTCACCACCCAGCTCAGGGCCTGTGATATGTTAATTAAATAATAATAATAATTTAAAAATCAAAATAAAAACAAACAAAAATACCCAGACAGAAAAGAGAGACAGAGAAAGAACAGAAAACAGTGAGCCAAGTCATGGTATGTGGAAGGGAAATAGAAAACAATAAAAGCATAATCTCCATTTGATGCGCACAGCAAGAGGACACTACTAAGAATAGCAGGCAGCATTTCAGTAGAGTCCACTCACTAATGACAGCCTTCTGAGAACCACCAGACTTAAGTATCATAAAAAAATCTTATCCTGGTTACATGAAGGGACACTGATGACAGCTCAGTCTGTATTTACTGTAGTTCATATTGGGGTTTTGTTTGTTTGTTTCAAATGCCACATTTCGTTTCTGCATGGTAAGATGCTGCAATTACGTAACACCACAGACAGCATAGTCTTAAGTACGAACACATAAGCAAGTACCAACTAGGCTTGCATTTGTGAGTTTGATGATTTTGTATGGCATTGTTTTATACTTTCAACAATGAAAAAGTCAACATGGTTACAACAATGACAATTTAATAGAGGACATTAATAGATGACAATCTAGGCATTTTCATTTAGTTTCATTTACATCATTCAGTTCAGCCAGAAAATGCTTTCTTCTAATGATTTTTTTTAAATTATCATTTGTGTAGAGACACTGAACTCTGGAGAATGGCTTTCAAACACATTTTTAAAACTACATTATTGACCAATTCTTCAAATAGCGTTCAATGACACTTTTGCCTCCTCTACCCTCAGTAAATTCCCCTCCTCAAATTAAATTGGACTAATGATAGGAGGAAGAAAATGGTGGTTCTTCCAAGCTCCAGCAGCTAGCTGAGGGTTGAACAGTTAGGATGCTAGATTTAAACGGAAGTCATTTTCTCAGTCATAGTGATGCCAGTTATGACTATAAAATGTAGATTCCTTAGATTTGGCATTAAGACACACCTAAAATAGGCTTGTACCTTAAACCATGGCTCCTAGAGTCCTAGCATCCACTTGAGAAAAAATAGTTGCCACAAAAATAAAACTTGAAAACACAAAGCCACATTGACGTTACCCTGAACCTACAAACAGACTCCAGCAATGGAGAAACAACCATCTTATAAAGGTATAAAATAAGCCACCTTCATGTTTGTTACCAGGTACATACAGTACCTGCTACTCTGGGGACTAAGAAAAATGGAAAATTGCCTTCCCAAGAACTCGATCTCCCAAAACTGCAAATTCACTTTTCTAGTATTTTGACTCAACAGAAAAAGGAAAGGGGTGCTTGCCAAGAAAGTTTCACCAATATAATTATACTATCCTGTCCCAAATGATGATGCTAAACTAAGCAGAATGTCTACATGAAGTTATGCTGATATAAGGACATTGTGTTAACTGCACCTTTTGACTTGCACCAGTATGAAACTTCCCAATACAGAAAAGGTTTGTGCATTGAAAGTCTGCAGAAAGCTGCAGATTCATCACTGTAGATTCATTAAGACAAGCATATTTATTAGCCTCCATTCTCACCAAAAAAAAAAAAATGGACAACACAGTTCTATGTCTCAATCAGGAATAAAAGGAGTAGCTAGCCAACCATGAAGAAAAATTCTCAGTAATTTTACTGGCAGCTAGTCCTCCTTACATCTAACTCTTCTTTATACAGGTGTTTTGTTTGTTTGTAGAGTTTAGAGTAAGGCGTATTGGGGGCAAGCTAAGTGATAACACTAAGTCTGCCACGTACACACAGATGTACAAAGCTACCCTCAGATTTCCAAGTAAAAGGAGATTATACTGAAAGAAGTTATTAATCAAAAAAATCTGTTGATTGGAGATTAAGCAACAAATGTTCCCAACAAGCAAAATCTTGTACCTGGTTTAATGCTTTGCTGTCTTGCTGCTGCTCGCTCCATACTGTCTTTTACACAGTAGTATAATTCCCGACACTAACATATAAAATAAAAAACATTATTTTTACAAATTACTAAGGGAAAAGTACAGCAAGATTCTAAGATTCTACAAAAAGAACAAGCCCCATGTGGTGCACAATGACAAAAAGCCTGTAAAAGTTCAACCACAGCTAATTACTAGATGGTATTTATATTTATTTTTCAAGTTGACAGAGAAACTTTTATATCATTTCATAGCACAAGCTAGTGAAGAATTCAAGGCTTAGCACGTGCTCATGAGCAACCTAACCAAGCTTACTTAGTTTCCTAGTGTAGAAAAAGTCTCAAAACAATATCACAATCCCTCCTTTTCTTTCAGCTTCTAGCAAGCAATGTTACTGGTCATGCTTATATGATCTATCTTTTTGTTATTCCTATCAATTTCCTTATACCATATTCTTCTAGTCATCTTCCTCCAACTCCCCTCTCTAATATCAAATAATGTTAAGCCATAATCTGAGTGAAGTTTAAGGACATTTTCTATCTGAAGCCCAAGATACACACAATTAGTTTTCCAAGTAACTTCTGTAGCACGCTGGTTTTGTCCTCCTTCCCTTTGTATTCATATCTGCATTATGATGACCTGGTCTACATAAAATGAATTTTTTGAAGAAGAAATCTAATCCCTTTACATATCTCAAAGATAATAACCTTTCAATATATTACTTGCATTTACAAATCTTTACATTTTGTTTGTGTAGGAGTTACTGGAGTTCGAAGAGTTACTAGTAAGTTTAAGCTATTGCTTTACATTTGCAATTAATCATAAAGAGAAGAAAAGGGCTTTCATATTAGCGGAGAATGTAGGCATATATGAAATAAAAATTAAACATGGGGTCATGGAGAAAAAAAATGTATCTATTTTGCCAGTTTGGGTTTGCCACTAAAAATGACATAATTAACTCAATTACTAAGACACAGTTTTATTTAGCTTTTTCCCCATGAATCTACCACAATATTTTTTACTACCTTTATAAGCCTGCAAGATAACGCAGTATGTAGTAATACTGATACTTCCCTTCTTCTACCAAAAAAACCAAATAAGTAAAAGCTACATGTGTAATTTCTTAAATTACCTCCTGCTGTACTACTGTCTTCAGGTAAATAACAAGGCATAACACCAGCTTCCAATGTCAGTGCTGTTAAACAGCCATTGCAGTTCAGTAACCAGTGCTGGAGAGAGAATGCTATTTTTTGATTAAACATGGAATATGACACACCAAGGATTTGTTTGTTCTGTGCAGTGTTCCCTCAGTATTGTGTGCATTAAACAAGATGCGTACCTTCTTTGTGTAGAACTTGTTCAGTTGTGTTTCCTGACCATTCCTCCTCCAGAGGCAGAGCACTTTTGTTTTGGGACAGTAGGTCATGTTGATGAGTTTCTCATACCACCAACGTTCATACACAGTTCCAATGTTGCTTCTCAGCACAATACAATCATCACATACCTGGGAGCACAAAATATTACATAAGATTTCTGATATTATTTACTGAATGCTACTAATTGCATTAATATTATTCTTGTCTGTACCTCCATGAAAAATATGTCTCCTGTTGTGTCTGTCCCAGCATGTACTACAAAAGTCTGCTTCTTGATGTGGCGGCTGCCGCTGGGTCTCACAGGGAGTTCCCGTCCATTCTAGTGGAAAAAAAAATGCAGTCATTAATGAACTTTGCAACAAATTTCTCCTGATCCACGGAAAAAAGTGCATTAGGTGACAGTAGAAGCATTTTCAACAAATAAAAAAAGTATTTTTAACACAGAATCACAGAATCATTATTAAGGTTGAAAAAGACCTTTAAGATCATCAAGTCCAACCATCAACTCACACCACCATGCCCACTAAACCATATCCCAAATGGTTTTTTGAATACTTCCAGTGATGGTGACTCCACCACTTCCCTGGGCAGCCTGTTCCAATGTTTGATCACTCTCTCAGTAAAGAATTTTTTCCTAATATCTAATCTAAACACTAACACAGCTGATTGGAGGCAGTTTTGGACAAAGCCTTAAGAAAGATACCCTAAGTTTAGTTTCAACAAGTGTGAGTATGAGAGTTATCACAGCGTACAACAACATTCACACTGGAACCATACTACCTGTGGGATAGTGAGGTGTCTGGGTTCCAGTAACATTGCAGTAAACTGGTCTGCTTTTTCCCAGTTAATTGCAACATAATTCTATGTCCTTTCTGTGCATAAAACTAAGTTCCAAATGTAAAAATGCTTTGAAAAATCAGTTTTCAAAGGGCCTAACTTGCATCCACCCTGTTGATGGTTGTGTCAAAAGCTGGCTAGTTTTATTAACTTAAGTGTTAGCCTGTATTCTTAATGAGCATTACAGGACATAACGTTTATTCTGCATGGCAGCTGATAGCAGAACCAGTTTTGTATCGAAACTGATTGCTACAGGTCTTATAACAACCTAGAAACCGACAGAAAACTAAACACTTGTTGCAGTCATAAGTAAGAATAAAGGTTCTCACTCACAAAAGTGATAATAAGAAAACATAAGGGTTGCACAGAACTGTGGTACTGAAGTGTCATGTTTATACATATTTGTATTGCAGTTCTAATTGATAACTGCATAACATTATAATATTATAAACAGGGTCATACAATCACAGTCTTTATTCTATACATGTGAAGGCAGCGTTTAATAATTCAATTTAGTTATTTTTAATATTTTAAAATTAGTGTTGCAGGGCATTTATAGGAAGAATTTTCAGCTAATATTTTTCCTCCACTGTAGCTCCCACAGGTACATCACTCATCACTGTTTTACTTACCAGATTGGCAAGTTTGTCTAGAATATCATTTATTTGCTGGCTGTGCACCAATCCAATATGTGATTTTCCCATTAGACGACGCACCTTTTTCCTAATATCATTCTTGTTCACCTAGAAAGCAGATATAAAGACAGTTACATACTCTTCTCTATTCACAGGTGGCAACTCTTACGTCCCAAAATCAACATATCTTGGTTTCAACTGCTAAGACAGCAAAACAACTGATCTCAAGCTCAGTCACGCTAGGGCCTCTTTAGCCCAGAAGTACAAGCAGAAGTTGCATGTACACCACTTTTTCCAGATACTGGCCAAGTGATACCACACACAACAGATTTCCTGCCTACTCTTGCACAACAACACAGCAATTCCACTACCTTCCACTTATAACTACTAACATCAAAAGCCTCAGGTCTCCATGTTGCCACTTGTGTGATGAGTCTCATCTGCCAGGCTAGCTTCTCCACCTCCTCCTCTGCAAAGCGTTGTCAAAGAGTAGTCAACTGTGGAGCCCTCAACACAAGAAATATTAACACAAAGGCATGATATCTTTCAGAATTCTCACTCTTTCATGACCCGTTTCCCCATCACTAGGCCAGGGCTCCAACAAACATTCCCAGGGAGTCCTCAAACAGCAGCAGGTTCCTCCTGAAGATGAACTACAGGGAAGCTCAGAAGCAAAACATTTCTGTCCCTGGTGCCATTTCAGAAGGCTATTATGAATGCCAGCCATTGATACTAAAGGCTTCAAGAGGGTACACTCATACCTGAGCACTTACTTCAAGCTAGATCGGACACTGTTTTTGTGATTTTGTGATATTGTGATTATGACCTTAGTGCTATGGAGCATACTAAACAAACTCAACCGGCTTCCTTCCTTCGGCAAGAATTCTTTGCACTTGAAAGCAAGCATTGTATTTTTCAATAATTTTTAGGTAAAAACTACTAGGCTCTGCTATCCCAAAACAAGGAAATAAATTAAAATACCAAGGCATTGGGTTTGGAAGATTATGCTTCCCTTGACAGCTCAGAAGAATTCACCCCCCTAGTAAAAGAAGGCCTTCCAACTTTGCAGTTTCTACTAGAAGCTGCCTTAAGATGAGATACCTTGGTACAGTCCTTAGTGTCTTAAAGCCTTCACTCTAACTGCTTGAAAAAAAAAACTATATACAAATAATATATACCAAATTCCAGATGCACCACCTTTCATTCCAAAACTGATGGGGGGGGACGACACGGGGGACGGGGACACACACAGACACACAGGGAGAATAACCACAATTAACAAAAAAAAAAAAACCACCAATACCCCACAACCTCTCCTTTGCCCAGTTCTTTATCCTCATCCTCACTCTTGAGCATCTCTGAAGATGTACTGAAAGAAACAATATTTTTTTTCCACAACTCTCAGATCCCCTGTACTCCCTTTTCATCTATAACCCATAGGCCCAGGGTGATATAATTTTCAAAGGATAATACCCTGTTTGCCTCCTTATCCCTTTCCCCCAGGAAACTGTTTTCTTAGGGATCTGATTATTTTCACCACACCAAAAGACACTCTTCCCCTCTGGGACTAACTCTATGAACATCTGTCATAAGATAGACTTTTGAAACCAGTATTATTTGCTTTCCTCTTTTGCAACCTGTAATGAAAGTAACTGCACTGGTTATTTTTACTCCTACTTTAAGTAGCAATGCATGTCCTAATGGCCAAATCCTACAGTCATCTTCTGAAATAAACTCATTCCAAATATACTCAAATCCCATATTAAAACTTAACCTGCACATTCTATTCATGTCAGGAAAAATCAATACCTTCTTTCTCTCCCACCACCCCTCCACTCCCCCAAAAAAATTACATACAATACCTTCTTCCATTGATTGGATATCAGACATTCTTTATCTATGGAATGATGTCTCACCACCTCATTTAAACAGTGAAAGTTATCAAACTATCATCTGTGTACAGCTATTCTTACTGTCAAGCTGTTGCACTGGACAGCACAGTGCATGAAATCTGTCACAGGTAAAACCATGCACCTAAGCTGGTTTTAAACATGACAAAGATTTTATATTGATTTTCCAGTGACTTTGAGGGAGGATTTGGACTAAGAAATTATTCAGACAAAAGAAAGATATTGCTAGTAGCCACCTACAGCATTAAGGTGCATATAGACAGCCCATTGAATAAGAAAAAAGGGTTGCTTACCAGTAACAGCAAATTTCCCGTTAAGTTATTGATATGCCTATTCACAGTCTGCCCATGCTTGGAATTTGCAGCTGTGAGGAAATGAGACTAGAAGATGCTGCCTACTTAACTTATAACCCATACTGATAAAAACAAGAACGTCCTCCAAAGTTATTAGTAGAAATAGTAAATTTCTATTTGAAATGGCAATGTATATGCATACCCACAGCACAGAACTGCGTAAACTCAGATAACATATCTCAAAGAATCTCCAGGTACTGAAGCAATTTTTTCATTAAGATTATGAGATGTTTCATAACATTATTTTATACTTCACTGTTCTGAGCTCTGTGAACAGACATGTACAGTTTCAAGATAACACCAACAAAATCTGAGCAGGGATCTATCAAAAAGAAAAAGAAAAAAAGTCACCTTTATCATCAACATGTAAGCAATCATATTATGCAGCAGTGTAGCCAACAAGCGGTCCTCATCATCCTCCAAACGCTTTCGATCATGTTCTCCCAGGGAAAGATACCTGCAAGAAGAGCTAGATCTGAAGCAGACTCACAGGCATTCTTCATCCAATTCACTAAAGCACTGGCAGAGGACAGATCACTATTTGTAATGTGTATGGCAAATAAAACCTCCATAAACACTAAGCTAAATGGGCATTTCCCAGTAAAACACTGCGATCACCGATTTCCATTAATTATTAACTAGTTGAAGTAAATAACGTCTGCTCAGTGGGAAATTCTCAGTGGTCCACTGGGCTTACCCATTTCCTCTTTTCTGCAGTCACAGCTCCGTGACAATTATAACTGCCAGAAGAGGAACATGTAACTCAGGACAAGAGCTACATGCCTTTAGAGCTTAAATGTAACTGCAAGGCAAAAGTAAACTGATGAAGGAAGCGCAGAGGCACTCTCTTTTTCCAGTAAAGTAGGTAGTTTGCGGAAAAATAAACAGTTTTCAAACCAGCAGCCCACAAACTAGTTCTAATTTTGTCTACCAGATCCCACATTACATGATATCACGGGTGTAGGTGGTACAGCAGAGAATGATCAGATATTAACAGAGTTGAGAAAAAAAAGGCAAGCAGGTAGTGAAGACTGGTATCTTAGAAGTAGTCTAGCTTTAAGCAACTACACAGATATTTATAGAGAGTGGTTCCCTCCTGGTTTTTTTGTTTGCTTCTTGTAACTACAAATTGCAAAGGAAAAACACCTGTAAGTGACTCTGCATTTTGAGAAGGCTCAAAATGCAGTTTCTGAAGACATTTAATTCCTTCACCTTAAGTCAACACACTGATATCTTCCTTTATTCCAGAATATAGTCATCTTGCCACAGAAATCTCTTGCTTTTTTACTGATGTAGTCTATTCCATCTATTCATACTGTGATTACGCTTACATTACTCATTTCTTTGGAAATGTCACCTCTCCAGAAAAGTTAAAAAAAGAAGTATGTCACAACTGAAGATAGTATTTCAGTATCAGAAGATACTGGCCAGCAGAGACACAAAAGTTTCACTTTGGAACAATCAGGTATAGTAACAAGGTTTACAAAGTGACAAAAGCATGTTCAGCAGAATTAAAATAATTATTTTTTTTTTACTATTACAGCCCCAGGTGAAACAATAAGAGGCCTATTAAAAGAACTTTACCTGTCAATCATCTCCTGAGGTCCCTGGTCCATCCCCATTCCTTCTCTCTCTAACATCACAGCATCCAAAAAAGCATCTTCCCAGAATTGCATCTGGTCCCACAAAGTTGAACGCTCTTTGCCTATGCAATGTATACAAAAATTGAGTATTTATTCCATTTACTTCACTCAAATACTTTAAGATTAACTCCTGCTCCTTCCCACTCCTTGAAAATATGACAAGCCAACACACAATTAACCCATATTTCAAAAAAAAGTTACTTTTAAACAACAAGCAATATCACAACTGAACAAAAGTGTAACAGAAGAGACAAGATAGATCTCATTCTAACTCCTAGTATAATCTTTTCAAACCCTTACACAAAAGTACCTCTCATCTCTATTCTTTAAAGAGTAGAATCTTCTTCCATATACTGTTAACACTGCCCAAAAGAAACAGGAATATCTCACACAAACACAGATCATGGCAAACACACAGAGAAGTGGAAAGATAAGATTATTACTCATAGAGAAGGTTTCCATTGCAGCATCCTCTAACTGGTCCCAGACAGATCCTTTATCCCTACCTGCACCATTCCAAGCAGGTAGGAACGATAAATGGAAAGGATGAAAAACACAGGAAGAGAAAGCTCTTTATTAACAGCAAGTCCAGATGAAATACATTTCAAAAAAGCCAGAACACTCCTAATTCAAGGATTCACTTGAAGGCCATTAGTATTCTGAGTTCAGTAGCCCTCTGTTCAATGATTTAAGCTGAAGGATCTTTTTTTCAAGATCAGTGATACATCTTAGCCATCCACGCATAGCTATGTAAGTTCCTTCTCTTTTTGCAACAGTTTAAAGAAGTCATATTCAAGAACAGCAGGAAACTTGGACAAACTACATTTTATGCAAGCTACACAACTCACACCCATCTCCTCTCATTCTTATTAAATCTCCCCACCAAATCTTTGGCTTTACTCTGAATGGTCTGATGTGCCCCCTTGTTCTACCACTATGGACAACAGCAAGTGTCCACAAACAGTCACAAAAGACACAAACAGTCTCTGGGAATGTAAATGTTCCAGTCTACCCCAAACAGAACTTCAGTCTAAAAGATCCCCTTCCCACAAAAAAAAAAAAAAAAAAAGAAAAAAAAAAACCAAAAAACCAAAAACAAACAAAAGAAAAAAAAACCAAAAAACAAAAAACAAAAAACCCCACACAACAACAACAAAACACAACACCCACACACAAAAACAAACCACTGTACCCAAAAGTCCTTCATAAAGATAGACACGTTGGTTCCCATCCTCTGGACCTCTCCCTGAAGTACTGCCTTTGCTATCCTTCACGCTCTGCTTCAAGTTGTGAGACTTCGCCTGAAAATAATACAAGAGTGTCAGACAACTTAACCCTGTGCGCTGCAGGGTTGTTTCTTGCAGTTGACTGTTGTACTTAACAGACACAGTTTGCAAGCTATACTTCATGGATGCTTCTCCCACAAATGTTCACAAAACAAGTATGTTACTCTGTTCAAAGAGCAAGGCAATACATTTAAAAGTCCCAAGTCAGCCAAAGGAAAAACAAAGAGAGACAGAGAAATCGATACAGAGGAAGCAAAATGGTTCCCTGAAGGAAAACTGATACGAAACAAAAACATGCAAATCCCAGACTAAACGAAAGAACAGTTAAACCTCTTCTATCATCCCCCATTATTTCATGCTTATGCAGTAAGTTTTCCCAAATTTTAATTGTAAATCTTTCCCACTGTTTAGGAAATAGCTGAATATCACTGTCATTGTGATCGTGAGGAACGGAGGAAGAGATAAACAGCCTTCTCGGGACTACACAGAAAAGAATATTCACAAGCAGAATAAGATTACCTGAGCTCTACCTCACATTCAGACTTTACAGGGTTTTCTTCCTTTACCATTCATAAAAGCATGACATTAAGCAATGTCTTCACCTGGTCTGAAGAACTGTGTGCTGGAACTATCAGTCAGCAGAAACTGTGATAATAATGCTGGCCCATCTATTTTTCTACCACCAGGTAAACTGTGGTGTGATACTTGACATTCATTGTACATCATACGTACACCCATCATCTTGGTTCTAGATCTGTTGCAAGGGTTCTTAAAATTCCATTTAGTTTCATTAATCAAGTAGAAAAATGCAGAAAACTAAGTGTTGTTAAAAACAAGTAACTCTAGTAACTGAGACAACACCCTTTTGCAGCTAAATAAGCAGACATGGGTACATCACTTTCATGCTTTCAGAAGAAAACTGCAATGAAGCACAATGATTTTGTTTGTTGCTTAAAATTAGAAGTAGAAGCCCGGTAAAGGCTTTTACAATCTCATCAGAATTATAAAATAATGAACACAGTGAGACCAATCTTAAGGCTAACAGCCTGATTTAGCCAAATTGACGATACAATTATTTTCTTGGTAAGATGTGTATTATTGGGTATAACCTCTAATCAAGGACTTTAAAAAACAAAATGAACAAGAAGTGCTTTCAGATCCTTTGAATTTTACTGCATACAGATATTCCAACACGGAAAATATATTTAAAAGTTATGATTACACTTCAAATAGGATTAAAGTAATGTTTTAAAGAAAGAGAACAGCTGCTAAACCTACTATGTGTCATCCCTTTCCTGTATCAAACAACTGCTCCTAAGAAACAGGGGACTGCATTCCTCTTAGGTAAGGTCAAACAATGCCCATCCGTGTTGTTTTGCCTCTGAAGAGCAATTAAATGTGCATTTGGTTGGGAGAAATATTGAATGATAGGGAATTAAATATTGCTAGAGCCTGTAACATCATGTGAGATGTGAATCTACTATTCTCAAATAACCACATATTGCACAGGCAATGAAGAGAGGTACGTGGATCCATACAATATTAAAGATGTAATTTTGTAAGTCAGTGCTGATTAACCCTTAGAACAGAATCGAGATCCTCTTCCACACATGCACACACATTGAAATGATTACTGTACAAGATTTAATTTTTAAAAAAGAAAAATTAAAAAGGGAAGTCTGCAATGCCCTTACAAAGATAGAGCTAGTAGCAGAGTTTGTCTCAATTTCGCTGTCTGACACAGTGCCTCTGGATCCTGTCAAATCGCCACCATTCACCACACTTGGGCCGTCACCAGCATTGCTACTCAAGTCACTGTCTGCTCCTAATGTCTCTCCAGAACTGTTACTAACCTGTGGAGAAAAATAAAGCAGTTACCTTCAATAGACAAAGACACTGTGGAGAGAAAAGTTGTAAAATGTTTCTTCTTAAAGCACAAAAGAAGCAGTACAACTGCTAGTACAACACTACAGCACTACAACTGCTGTACAACACGGCCACATTTGCCTTTTCTCCTTCGGTAACATTATCTTTGCATCAAATCATATTCCGCAGAAACAGATGAAGAAAGACTCAAAGAGTACTTCAGAAAAATCACAGAACTGTGTAGGTTGGAAGGGATCCATTAAGATCATCCACAGACAGGCCCCTCTGCTCAAGAAAGGTCAGCTAGAGTACATTGCTGAGGAAAATGTCCAGTAAGGTTTTTAAAACCTCCACAGATGGAGGATCCACAACATCTCTGGGCAAACTGCTCCAGTGTTTGACCACCCTCAAACTAAAAAAGTGTTTTCTTGTGTTCAGATAGAATTTCCTGTGCTTTAATTTTTGTGTTGACTGCCTCTTGTCCTGCCAGTGGGTACTACCAGGAAGAGTCTGGCTCCCTTGCCTTCATTCCCTCCTATCAGGTATTTATACCCATTGATAAGATCCTCCCAGCGCTTTTTCTTCTCCAGGCTGAAGAGTCCCAGCTTTCTCAGTATCTCCTCTCATTAAAGATGCTCCAGTCCCTTAATCATCTTTGTGACCCTGAGCTGGACTCACGCCAGTAAGTCCTTACCCTTCTCGCACTGGAGAGCCCAGAACTGGACATAATATTCCAGATATAGCCTCACTGGTGCTGAGTAAAGTGGAAGGATCACCTCCCTCAACCTGCTGAAAATGCTCTTCCTAATACAGCCCAGAATACCATTGGTCTTTTCTGCCACGAGGGTGCATTGCTGGTTCACGGTCAACTTGTTGTCCACTAGGATCCCAAGGTCCTTCCCAAAAAAGCTGCTTTCTAGCCAGTCGGAGCCCAGTGTGTACTGGTGTCTGGGATTATTCCTCCCCAGATGTAGGACTTGGCATTTTCCTCTTGTTGAACTTCATAGATTCCCCTCTGCCCAGTTCTCCGGCCTGTTGAGGCCCCTCTGAATAGTGGCACAACCACCTGGTATGTCAATCGCCCCTCCCAGTTTTGTATCATCTGCAAACTTGCTCTGTACCATCATCCAGGTCATCAGTGAAGATGTTGAACAGTATGGGCCTGAGTACTGACCCCTCAGGTACACTACTAGTGACTTGTCTCCATCTGGACTTTGTGCCACTGATCGCAACCCTCTGGGCTCAGTCGTTCAGCCAGTTTTCAGTCCACCTCACTAGCAGCTTACCTAACCTATACTTTGTCAGCTTGTCTACATTACAAGAGACGGTGTCAAAAGCTTTACAGAAGTTGAGGTAAACAATATCTGCTGCTCTCCCTTCATCCACCAAGTTAGTAATCTCATTGTAGAAGGCTATCAGGTTGGTTAAGCATGCCTACCCCTTTGTAAATCCATGATGACTAGTCCCATTCACCCTCTTGTTCTTCATGCGTTTGGAAACATTTTCGAGGAAGATTTTCTCCATCATCTTCCCCAAGGACTGTGGTGAGGCTGGCCAGCCTGTAGCTCCCCTTCTTGCCCTTCTTGAAGATGAGTGGTATTTGTTGTCTTCCAGTCTTCAGGAACCTCTCCTAATCATCATGACTTTTCAGAGACAATCAAGCGTGGCCTCACAATGGCATCAGCCATCTCCTGCAGCACTTGTGGCTGCAATGAGTTTGTTGAAGTGCCCCCTAGCACCAAGGGTAAGTCTCTCTTGTTCCAGCATTTTCCTTTGGTCTCGGGGGCCTAGGATTCCTGAGGGCCAGTTTTACTGGTAAAAGCACTTTACTGAGGCAAAGAATGCCCCAAGTACCTCAGTCTTCTCCATCTGTCACCAGTTCCCCCGCCCCATTCAGCAGCAGGCCCACGTTTTCACTAATCCTTTCTCTTGCTGCTGTAGAATCCTTTCCTGTTTCCATTCACATTCCTTGCCAGATTCAACTCTGGGTCAATATTGGTTTTCCAAACCCTATCCCTGCAAGACGGGACAGCAAATGTATACTCCTCCTGGGTCACCTGCCACTGCTTCCTTTTTATGTCTGAGTTCAGTTAGGAGCTCTTTGCTCATCCATGCAGGCCTCCTGCTGCCTTTGCTTCATTTCCTACTTGTCAGGATGGACCTTTCTTGATCTTGGAGGAGGACATACTGGAATATCAACCAGCTTTTCTAGGCCCCTCTTCTATGTGGGGCAGTATCCCCCCAGAACACAATTTCTGGGTCCATTAGAGAAAGACAATGAGAGTATTATTCTTATTACAGGCTGGGAAAAGATCATGGGAAGCCAGATATTCACAGGTAGTTTAGAGAGAAGAAAAACCACCACCACCACAAAGTAAAGTTCCTTGGGTTTTGCCCCTGGAATATGCCCTATCAGATAAGATGTGGTAGGGAGAAGGCTCATTCTTTTTCTACTGAATGAATTCCTACTACCTTTTCCCTCTAGGCCCTATAGTTGATCAGAAAGCAAGCAGACATATTTTGGTATGATTTAAGTGCTTTAAGATAATACATCAGAAAGTTTTTTCTTGTTTTTAATGCATCAAACTATCTGCCTTTTTTGCCCTCGGGTTACACTTTTAAACTGCTGTTCTTTATAGATGGTTTATACACAACTAAGGCATGTTTATAAAATTAATGCAATCCACCAGTTCCATAAATACACCAGTATGTAGGAATATGTAACATCAACGAGCACCATATATGAGGGATGCAATCTGATAATAAAGCACTAGGTATGCTCTGTCAGACACACATGCTTGCCACCCACTCAGCAGCTCTGAGGAGAGAACTCATAGACATACATTATGCATGCATGACAGTATGCAGCCATACCACACAAATGTAAGCACGAAATTCTCTCCCTCACTTCAACAAGCAGTGAATCACATCAATATTTCACTTTGAGTATATCCTACCACTGTGCTAACTTCAGAATCTTGGCTTGTACTTCGGACCATAACTGCTGGTCCTCCGCTGGGAATAGAGTCAAAATCACTCTTCTGCAATCAAAACATAGAAGGACAGGAACAAAAAAGTCACATTAGTTTTTATCATAAGGAGAGCGCGTCATTTCCCATTCCTTTGGGGTCATGAATCACACACCTTACACTTCTTTGGTTTATTTAGCCAGCCAAATAGAAGCTATTGCCTGCATTGTCAAAAAGATCATGGGGTCGTACAATTGAGGAGTTCGAAAAGATCAGTTCCCTACAGAAAGTGGGGGGAAGAAATTTTACTGAATGAGCCATTCAAGAATGCTCAAACCCTAGAAGTCTTCCCACAATTAAGTAGTAAATAGAAGAATCCTCTCTCTTACCACATAAACAAAGGAAGCATAGGAGACACTGACCTGAGAACCTGAGGCCAAACTGAGGCCACTGTCTGCACTGATTTGGGATTTTTTCTCATCTGTTTCTCCCAAATCGAAGTGTTTCGCACCTTCTGGCCCTGAACAAAAGAAAAAGTATATCATTACTGTACCAAGAGAAAACAGTACGGCAGAAAGCAGACTGCAGACTGAAAGCAGGAACAGTACCAAGAAAACAAATTTGCTTTCTCATACTTTTGATTTTTTTTTTTTTAATTCCTTGGTACCGTAAATAACAAGGCCAGCAGGACACATCTGCCATTCTTTAAATGTTAGTCTGAATTTCAAATACTCCAAAGACATAATCCAGGAGCGTCTATCACTAAACAGTATCTTTGTTAGCCAAGAGAGAAAAGAGGACAGACAAAGATCAAGTAGCTTCCAGTTACACCACCACATGCAGAGCAGTTGCCATTCAACTCTAGGAAGCCACTTCCTTTATTCTTGGTAAAATAAAGGATACCTATTTGCTTAAAGTGAGAATCCTTTTTTGAACAGCTAATTTGCTCAAAGTCTTGGACTGAGTTTGTTAGGTTGCCCGCAGCAACTATCTAGGCAAAAATCAGGCAACACATGACAAGAACAGAAACCAGTTACACCAGTAAAAATTTCAAGGAAGAAGCTTATATCATGCTGTACTTTACAACATTCCCCAATTAGATTAACAAATGGCTCTCCAGAGTTGGCAATCACATAGGTCAGTAGTGAGACAGGGAATTAGCAAGCCTTAAGTCATGCATTCATTAACCCAACGATCCAAAAGCAAAAAAGGGGGGGAAAAAGGATAAAGAACTTTATGTTTAATTTCCCATGCAGTTCTAGAATCATATCATCTATTGTCCTCTGATGAGATGGCAGGAGGAAAAGAGAATGATGGAGAGGTAGAGCCTGAAAAGAAATTTGGAAAAGCACTGAACAAGGTAAGTAACAAGGCAAGAAAAGAAGGCGTTATAGACTGTACACAGTGTGTCACTACTCTCAGAAAGGGGAAAAGACTGAGTGCAACACTTCTGCCATATCCATATCTGCCAACTATTCAGTAACAGGAAGACATGATCAGCAGCTGGAATATTTGTATTATATACTCATGACTATATCCAGTATCTCTAAGCAAACAATGCCACTCTCTTATAAACCACTGATCACAGCCACCTGGGAATTATGAACATGTTTGTATTGTATGTAATATTAGAGAGGGTAAGACAGCAAAAAGGAAAGAAAAAGGGAAGGGAGGAGAGAGAGAGAGAGAGAAGGATAATATACAAAGATTTGTGGGAGTGAGTTTGAGATGGTATGTAAACTCATGAATAGCAAAGCTATAAGCGGGCTGTGCAGACCATACTAGCTTATTACTCAACCACCAATTCTCCATGTGAAGTGTTTTACAGAAAGAGTTCTTCATTTGTTATAGTATTCTGCCTCTAAATCCATATGCCTTAGTTACTGTAAATCAAATCAAAGTATAAACAAAATTTACAAAAAAGAAAAATAACTAAAAATACCCTTTTCAAGAATTTGGGATCTTATTTTCCACTGAAATACACAGTGCTCACTTCTAGAGGTCTACTTCCATTCATTCAAATTGCCACCATTTCTAGTTCTTTGTAACAATGCAGCAAATGGTTTTATATCTCATTACTACAGCAAGAATACTAAAACTTCAGCTGTGTCTTTTAAGCAATTTGAGAGCTCCCTGTCCCAACACATAATTCAGATATATTTCTGGCAATCTGACTCGCTTTAAAAGTTAAACTGACTGGAGTAGTTCAGGTATTTGACAGCTGTGGGCAATACTGGTAACTGAGCTTAAGGAACACAATAACCACAGCCACATTGTTGTTGCTATCAATTTACAGGCACTAAAGAGCCTCCCCTTCCCTTCTTTAGGGAGTTGTACACATAATACACATAAACCACTAACACCTCAATTTATCCCTCCCAGTGTAGGCACCCACCTGAGAGGCCCAGTTTGGGAGAGTTGGTGTGTGCACATGATACGTGTGTCCCACACACACTCCTACCTCAGCAGAACGCAATTCAGATCTGAAATGCCATAAGCTGTACTGCAGAGGTGCCCCATTTGCCCCAGGCTTTCTGAACTAACTCCAGATGCTCGCTTATACTTAAGTATTTAACTGAGGAGCCTAAAACTAATGTAGCAAATCCAGGCTGAGTCAGAATGTCAGGAATTTTCACCCATTAATCGTCCCCAACCTTCAGTCTATAAAAGGGACATCAGCTCTGCAAAGTAGAAACTACACTACCACAGCATGGTTATTATAAACTAGCTTATGTCGTATGTCCCTATTTACAACAGTGATAAACCAAAAGAGCAAAACCTTGTACTATACCTCCAGATAATATATATTCAATATTATATTCAATATCATATTTCAATAGATGTTAAGATTTGTGTAGATTTAGACTACTATTTAGACTCTGCAAACAGCCTCAGACTACTTCACTCCATCAACATGGGATATAAAAAAGGAAATCAGGTTGATTCCTTATTATGAGGCTATTCTCTAACAGCCATCACTAAATACAATTCTTCACATACACCTTCTCTCTCCCCCTCAAAAGTATTTCTTGTTGCAGACTGACTGTGGTCATAAACTGTTCATGGTTGATGCCAGGTAACAAAATTTGCCATCCCACAGCTTGAAAGAACAGAGAATTCTTCATTCCAGTAACAGTCAATCAATCAATCAGTATATTCGTGTCAAAGACTTGTTAAGCAAAACTGGTCTTTAAGAAAGGAGATGGAATATCTTAAAATCCTTCCATATATATCCAGTACAGTGAGGATTCAGAATATCTGCTTCTCCTTCTTTAAAGAAGGCAACATTTTGGGGAGGAAAAACAGAAGAACAACAACAACAACAAAAAAAGACATTTTGACACAGTTTCCCCAAGGCAAACTGATTTGTTTGGTCTCCTCTATAATGCAGGCTTTCTTGGTAGACGTTTGTTCTTGTGGGCATAAAAACTGCGCCATAAATGCAAGCTCACCCTGCACCTGGGGAGTTGGCAGTTATGGGGAGGCTGGAGGAGTCAGTTTCTACATTGTTTAATTTCCTTACTCGTTTTTTCCAAAGATTTTTGCTTTTTCACTTCTTGGTGCTTGTTCCACAACTCTACCCAAGATGCATTGAAAGCAGGAGAGAAAGAGAAAGAGTCAGCGGCTGGTCAGACAGGTGAAAATGGGGAAAAAAATTTTGAAACAAAAACCCCACCCCTTCATCTCAAAAAAAAAAAAAGGCAGAAATTGACAACAACTACTGAGTGAAGGGTTAATTAACACTATTTTACAAGAAATCAATGTTAGGAATTGAGCACTGCATCATCTCTCATTCACAGAATTCAAATGTTAGAGATGACTTCATATATTGAACCCACTAAGGAAAAACAACTATTATGAACACATATAATGCAATCAATCACCTTTCCCGAGAAAGGCCTTTAAGATTGTCAGATATTTATTCCTCCGAAACATAGGCATCAGGGAAGCTCTAATTAACAGAAACACTTTAATGTCTCTAGTTTATATCACTGAAAGGAAAAGGCACAAAAACAGCAGCAGCAATTCCCAGAAAATTAAAACTGCAGGTTAACACAATATTTAACCAATATTAGATCTCAAAAATTATCACAAAGTTTACAAGCACAAGTTATTTTTGATCTGACAGCATTCTCAATAAATGCTTGACTCTGCCTATCAACCAGTCCTACATGCAAAAAGCTGAACTTGTCTGCATCCACTTGTTCCTGTCAGGGTCTAAAGAATGGAAAATAGGGAAGATGAAGAAAAATGAGCAAGACATCAGTCATGCTTAATGCCAACTTCCAAAATCCAAATTAGGCCACAGCACTCCAAGTCAAGGAATTTCATAAGAGGATACAATGCAGAGAAAAGGAAAAAAGGCTGAAGTCTGCGTGCACTCTTGTTATTTGAAGCTTAGCTCTGAGACGAAAGAGTGATGAGGAACTTGTACTTTTCTAGCACTCAATTCCTCAACCCCCTGAAATGCAGTCATCTTTTCTGCTCAGAAACATCAGATCATTCCAGGTGCTGGCCTGTTTGCCAAAGAAAACATTACAAGCTGACATGCTGAATTGACTCCGAATGCTGGGCACTGTCCTCTCTCACTGGCACAGTTAAAGCTGGGAATGCTACAGAGGAAGATACTCTTAGAAAAGCGTCAAAGGGAAGGAAAAAGAAGTATAATTTTCTTCTACTGCTCTTCAAGGAAACTTGCTGAGCAACTAAAAGGCCACTTAAATGTATCAGAAACGCATCCCACCCTGCAAATGGCAGAAACTGGGGCAAGACGGGCTCTAAAAACGTGCTCTTTAGCAAAATGTCTACTAAAAAAGAATAGTATTATGATTTTGGAGGAAGGCTCTGAAGTATTGTCATTAAACATATCGGGAGCAAGGCAAATGTAGCAAGGGAGAAAAAGCTAGAAAGACAGCTGCTAGCCAACTGATTCCTGTATCTGCTTCATGATTGATGGATGTTCCTTCAACTTTCATAAGTACACAGATGGATAGGAGTGCTTATAGATCCAAACAGCATCCTACAGGCTTATCTAGCTGAGCACACACCAACACAGGTAACAACCTCTTTAAGATGTAGTGAATTTGTTTGTTAAAGGGCTTTGAAAACATCTGGCCTCTTAAGTGCTCAGTCTATATGGATTTACTTTAAAAACCACCAGGCTGAAAGCTACAATGCCTACTGTTCAATTACTTTTAGCTGACTTGCCTGTTAATTCAGGGTAGAGTACATCTTAGCACATTAAAAACAGCCAAGATTTTACTCTCAACTACTTTGTCAAAGAAGAAAAGGAAAATCTTAAATAAACTCAAGGGGCATAAAATACTATACCTATGACTTTGTTACATGAGCCTGAACTGAAGAGGACAGCAGGTCCAGAAAGGATCTGATGCAGACAAAGTAGATAGCACAATCTTTTCTGTGTCAAAAAACAGACAAAATAAAGTGATCTGCCAGCATTAAACAATTATTTAAAAAGTAGTAATGGAAACTTCAGCACATACTGGCATTTTCATTAACAGTTACTGTAAGCATGCAATAAAACCAAACTAACCACTAACATAAAGGGGGAAACTATTAACTATCAACTTTAAAGCCACCAGTTAACAAAAAGGCCAACACTACAGATGATGACCATGGACCCTGGAAGACAAAAGCCCGAGAAATAAGCAAATAATTGGAAATTTGTTTTAGGAAACAAAGTATCCGAAACATCATCTTCATAATGAATTTCCTAGTTAAGCAATTAGGTATTAAAGCACAGCAAAGATCAATCCTCAGCTGATAAAAATTCATCACACTTCACTTCAGAAATAAGAATTTTGCATACCAACAGTCTTCCCTGTTACAAGGGAGCATTCTACATACTTCAGAGGTACACAGGAAACTATAAACTTTCTGAGAAGTGAACAAGAAAAGGGGGTCAAGCAGGAACACATCAACCCTGAACTTTGGAAAACTCTGTCAGCCTCCTGGCTGTTGTTCCTGTAGTACAAGAAAACTGTACACATTCAGCTACCATGCCTCTAGACCTCAGAGATGCAGTTTAATCAGCACACTAAGATACACTTAATGTAAGGCTATTGTAAAGAGTGCCGTACATGACTTTACTCCATCATGCCGATGACTTACTTTTCATTCTTGTATTTTCTCTTGTAACTAGGTCAAAAGGTTATTTGTATTTTGTCCATACAATACCAACAGATTCATGAGGAGTTTTATTTACGTATCTACAACCTGTGGCTGTAAGCACCTTCCAAACTTCATAGAATCAAGGAACTGCTGAGGCTCAAAGGGACCTCTGGAGATCATCTAGTCAAATCTCCCTGCTCAAAAGCAGGGTCAACTAGAGCAGGCTGCTGCGGGATCATGTCCAGTTGGGTGTTCACTGTCTCCACAGATGGAGAATCCACAACCTTTCCAGGCAACCTGTTCCAGTGTTGGATCATCTTCACATAAAAACATTTTTTCTCATGTTTAAATGGAACTACTTACAAATTATTTGTTATTTCAGCAACATGTAAATGTTTACTAAATGTTTCTTCCCTAACGAAGCTAGTTTGAAATAAGAAAGTCTGCATTTCACTACAGAAGGAATTTCAGCCTAGCCATGAATAACTCTGGTCCCATATATCCAAAGTATTTTCTTGTATTGGAGCTTCCATAACAGAATATAAAGGAAGTAAAACAGCCAAGCTGCTTTAAATTACCTTTCTGCAGCACAAGAGAAATTCCCCTTACTTCTACATCTCAAGAGTCAGACGAACATGGACACTAACTTCACTTTTACAGCAATTTCTTAAAGACTTACTTGCATCTTAGTTCATGGTTCTTGGTGACAGACAAAACTGGTTAGAAAAAAAGACTTCAGAAAAAACATTAAAGTCTTTTGAACTTTGATCAGTTTTGGTGAAACCGTATCTTTCTTGTAACTTAGTTCCATAGAAAACAAGTGGAAACCATTAGAGCATCAGAACCACCAATAAGAATTTACCTGTTGCTTATCCTTGAACATTGTCAATTGTTTAAAGGCTAATATGCTGGCAACAGCAGTTAACACAACATATTAAGTAGCACTACTTTTGAAAAGCACTTCTTACGATGCTTCACAAACATGAGATGTCTGATCTCTCTGTTTTCCATTTCTATGAAGCTTTAATTTCATCTGAGGGAAAGGAACAGTCTCAGCAATCCAATCAAAAGATCTCTGTTCATTCTTTAAAAGAACACAGGCCTAGTGCCTGTTTTATCTTAGTTGTGTCATAAACATACTGTCCTTTTTCTCTTTTCTACAGAAAAGACATTAAGTACCAAGAGCAAACCAAACCACTAAACCAAAATGCTGCATATCTGACTTTTAGTTCCCTGATCGATTTTCAAATAGAGTGCAAGACTAGTTTCTGAGCAGCTGCCTCTATAGATTACCTCTTGAAACAAGAAAGCAAATCAAGTCAGAGGGGTTCAGTGTCAGTCAGAAGGACTTGACACCATTCAGCCTGCAACTATTACGTGGGTATGAGTGTCTGCACTCCTGCCACATAACTGCCTGATACACACATTCCCTTGTCTTATGCCACATACTGCTGGTACAGCCTCACAGTAGCATGCTGCTTTCAGAAGATCAATCTTTCATACGATGATTCCATTAAAAAGTTATTTTAAACAGGCTATAAGCAGCAATGGCTAAAATTTAACGTGACATTTTTGGAGTTGACAACAAATTTCTCTCATACACTGACGGTACTTTTCTCGTGTTTACAATCCACAACAGGTTGGATCCAACCAAACTTTTTTTTTTTCTTTTCTTTTTTTTTTTTGCCCAACCCCCCTCTTCGCCTTCCTCTCCCCCTCTCTCTCCCCCCTCCTTCCCCCCCCCAAATCTGTAAAGCCCTTTTTAGGTGAAACAGTTTAAAGCCTACCTCTAACTTTTTTCCCAGACAAAGGCAAAAGCTATACCAGCTAAAAAATTAGACTGGGGAAAGTCCAGTGACCAGCCTAGCAGATGCTGTTTAGAAGGACACGGATTCTATTTGCTATTGCACAGAAGGAAGATCCATCAGTCCTGCTCACTGAAACTGTAACACTACAACTAAAATCTTTTTGCCAGTGTTCATTATTAACAATCAGCAGATACTGGGCTCCACTTCTATCAGGATACAATCTAGATAATCCACAGGTAGTCAGCAATGATTAGAAAACTTTTGTTTTATGTAGTCCCTTCCACAGTTGCCTTTTCCAAAGTCCTGCTGGCCCTGTTTCCCTTTTGCCATTTCCTGTTGCTTGAAAACATCAATCACAGAGCAAAAAATAAAGCTGTCTAAAGTGTAATACAATTCAGAAACAATTAAGATTAGAAAGCTTTGGTGAAAAAAACTACCCTGGGGAGTTTATCCAGGAGTAGAGTGAGAACACGTAAGACTGTTCCTTGTGATCCAAAGTGTAAATGAAGCATGTTACAGCAGCAATGTAGTGTGTCAAAATGGAGAGAATGCAAATAGAACCTAATGCCAAAATAGAAGCCACTCCTGCATTTCACATGCACCTCAATACACACCAATGGAAGCAATAAAATTTTCTTCCTTTAGACTCCTTGTGTCAAATTCCCTTGGCCCTCTGCCTGCAGGGCTTGGTGCCTTTGGTATCAGCTGAGGTACCGGCAGCTGCATCACAGGTTTTGGCTCCACTCTTGGAGATGATGCAGGATCCTTGCCAACTGGAGTGATAGATCCATCCGTTGGACTTCGTTTTCTCTTCTCTGGTTCTTTAAAGAAAAAAAAATTAAAGTGTTGGGAGAAAAAAAAAAAAGAAAATCATAAGGAAAAATGAAATCAGAGCAAGAAAAGGAAGATGAGACAGATAGTATCACCTAAATCATTAAGCCTGGCACTATAACAGCTCAGTCCCACATTTGTTCCCATAGGTTACCATGGCTTGCAGACAGTCTGGCAAACTGATGAAAACAGTAGAGGAGAAAGCCAGCACGCTATTTTGGGGATACTCAAATCATCTCCTTCCTGTATATTTGAAACCTAGGAGTCTTTTTTTGACCCAGTAACTCTACTATCTCCTCCGCTGAGTTGTGCAAAATTAAACAACTCTGCCTAAGCTACCAAGAAAATCACTTCTAGAATATAAGTAAGCTCCTCTCGCAGTGAAAAAATGACAAATACAATAATCTTTGATAGGTGTTATGTCAAAATTTCTCATCCTAATATCTAAATTTGTCGTACCACTAGACCTTGTGATACCTTTGTCCAGTAGATTAAAGGTTCTGCTACCAGCAACACCTTTCCATTTACATAATAATGAAAACAATCAACACCTAACATTCAACAGACTGAATACCTCCATCTTTCAGAGCAAGTGTTTTCCCAGTTCCTTGTAGGTCTTTTCAGAAACCTCCTCAATTTTTCAAGATGTGATGATCAGAACTGGAAGCACTACCTCAGCTGTGGGTCTTGTTAGTGACATATCCAGAGACAATACAATAGCTGCATCCTAAATCTATATTCCCAGGTTTACACAGTGCACCCCTCTCCAGTTTTCACACACAGTAAACAGTGGGAAGTTCACACTTAGCTGCCATTTTCAGAGACACTGCTTCCAAGGACACAAGGACATAGTTCCCGTCCTGCTATTATTGCCAACTGTCCTTGTTCCTAAACACAGTTTGGCATATTAAAATAAATTAATCACAGCCATGCTTTATTAAGATTCAGCTTCCTCTAGACAAGTAACCTATATCCAACATGTCCTGTTCAAATAGTATGCATCATATGCAAACCAATCAATTTTAGGATTACTAGATCACTACTATATGCTAAATAACATTAAGATAAGCACTGATGTCTATAAAATATTTCTAGAAATATCTATATTAACTCATTGAAAACAGGCAAAACATACTAAACAGCTAAAATTTGACAATAAATCAACATGCCACGCAATAATGAGAGAAGTCCTTCAAAGATGTATCAAGGCTTTAAAAGTTTATATCAAATTTTGTCTGTTGTGACCACAATTTACTGGGTAAACTCTACTTACCACCAAATATGGTATCTGGCATTACATTAGCAAGACTTCACTCTAAAACCATTGAGTTTTACATCAGCCACTCTACAATTTTGCTTAGGATCACTGTCAGACTAAACTTGTAATTACCAAGATTAGCCCATTCCCTACATACTAGCACAGCTTTGTTTACCTTCCTCAGCATTTTAACAACAATTGGAAATCAACACCTGTAACCCACAGGGCACCTAAGACAACTCATAAAACCCCTGATGCAAGCCATGCAGAACACCAGCTATAAAGTGTTTAGTAGATGTTACTCCCCTGCTACAATTAAATAGCTTTTCATCATTTGATACTACACATGAATCAAATATTAAGCAGAGATGTAGCTTTTTGTCATCTTTTGCTCTTTTTCCTTAGGTATGCATTTTCTTATCTTGCATTAAGAATCAGGTTTTAAGAAAAAGCTGCAAAATGAAGCAGTATTTTCAGACTTTCCTCTGCAAGAGTACTTAGTGATATAAGAATCAATGCGTAATGCAACGTGGTTGGTGAGATGGAAGTCTTGCATGGTTCCACATTAGAAATATCTCCCTCCCTGTTCAGGTTGTCTGCAATAACTTTCCAAGACAATGGTTGGGACAGTGTTAGCCAAAGGTCCCCGCCCTCAGAATTTCCACTTCATCTGCAAAAGTCACAGGTTTTGTATCTTGCTGCATAGTTTCCATTTTCAATCAAATATCAGTATGGCCACTATTTTGCTTTGCTCCTGTTACATGTGTGCAAGAGAATGGTTTCAAGCTTTGCAAGGTTTCAATAACAATGGTACAGTTCTCACCAGTTTTGGAAGTGCCGTAAAACCCCTGAAATATCAGAAGCCACAAAACCGCTACCTGCACAAGAAGGATCTCATTTTGTTCATAAACACTGTATTCTCAATAAACACTTTTCTTACCTTTGTTGTAATAGTGAGTATGTGCTATCTCTAGCAGGCCAAACACACTGGCCATGCCTCCCAGGCCAGCATTTGCATATGACTGCTCCAAGCTCAACACCGTACACTTCAGCAAGTCCAGCATGCCTTTATAAACCTTGCGGCTGATCTCCTGCAATGAAAATCCCGTGAGTGTCTCTACTTCAAAAGTGAGAAAGTAATTCAAGAACATAAATTCCAAAACTGCTGTAACATCAGCTTTTAGGAGGCAATTTAACAAAAACTTTCCACGAATTGAGCCTCAGTGGACTCTAGGTATGAGGACCCTGCTGAGTTCAGCACTGACCACATCCTGTATAACATCCTGTCGAGCATCATCTTCTGACTGGATCATGCGATTCAGCTTGCTTAGTACAAAGACACGGAGCTGCTCACTCTCCAGCAGACGTCGGACTCTCTTCATGTTCAGCCAGCCAACACCTTGCCCATCGAGAACATTGTGTACCACCTCCTTCAAGAACTGCTGGTTCTCACTGATGGATTTAAGAGGAAGCAGGCAAAAGTTAGCCCTCTGCTTACCTTGACTTGCATGGGCGTAGAGATATGTCCAGGACACACATACCGCCCTGACCTGTACGCTTTCCTTGAAAGACGAAGCGCAGCACTACTGACAGCACTGCTGCAGCAGCCTGGGCACATGTAACTGGTTCAGCTTGTTTTGCCACAGGGCAGGGAATGCTAAGAAGGGAACTCCTGTGCAACCTGCTGCCTTCCCCAGTCTGAACTGCAGATACTGTTCTTGCCTGTCTCCCGACCCCAGTATCTCAAAGTAAATTTCACTCTACCCATGACTGCTACTTAAGAAAGGGAGAAGAAAGCACAGGTCAGGTAATGCTTACTTGCACCATTCTGAGTCCCTTCCCAAGGTTGAGAAAGGCATTTCACATGAACTCATGGAATCAAACTGCTTCATATGACTCAACAGATCCCCTCCATGGTACATTAAAATTCTGCTGGCTAGACTACCTTGTTCAGAACAGACCCAATTACAAAGAATAAATACTGAGTTAAAGTGGGAACCCAGAAATTTTTGGATCTCAGACAGAAAGAGGATACATATTTTTCTATGCTCTGAAATGTACGTGTACTGTTAACTCTAAGACCATCCATACCAAATCTTCTTAGACAGTAATACATGCAAGCTTAGAGCCATAGAAAAGTACTAGTTAGTTTCCAACAGCTAGACTCCTGAGGAAACATCGGCCAAGTATGAGACCACCCTAACAATACTTTATACTCAAAAAGCAATGAAAAATATTACCTGGAATTGCTAGTTCGTCCCTGAGGTGATGGAGATTCTCTCTTCACTGTCGGGCTGTGCTTAATGACTGAAGACTTTTGATCCACAAGGGCTCGCCTGTTTCCTAAACAGGAGAGGAAACAGGGTGAGAGGAAGGGCTGGGAGGAAAACAGTCTGATCCCAGGACAGTAACAAGCAATGCTAAGGTTGGCTAACACACCTATTTGGAATACAGGTAACAGACTTCAAACAAAATGGAAACTCCAAAAAAGCAGCAGCATATATCGTATTCTAGCATCACACATCGGCAGAAAACAGTAATGGGAGTAATGCAGAGAGAAAAAGAGAAGATGGTAATGGGAGCAGGAGGTGAAAGGCAGGAAAAGTTTGGCTGCTCTGCATGCAGTTCCACAACAAGAACCATCTTCAAATTAGTCACTATATGTAAAAGCATAATGCATTAGAGGTGACTAGTATAGATCATGTGGTACTGGTTACCCAGTGAGAAAGGTAGTCCAAAGTCAGGCATAGGGAATGCTGGAAATTGTTATATCATGCACAGCTCATGCTGTAGGGAACCCACCTTCATTGCTTACTGGGCCAGCTTCAGTAATAATCTCCATTATAGTATTTAACCCAAATACTGGGACACAAAATATACAATTAGTAGTGTACTACAATATCTACACTCCCCACCATCAGCATCAAAAGAATCCAACTACCAGCTTTTTCCCATCCCTCCCTCAAAACACAACCCAAATGACGCTAGAGCAGGAAGGATGCTTGAAAGCCCAAGACAACAAGGGCCAGCGTAATTAATCTTAGAGATAGTGCTTGACTTGAAATTTGGCATCGTGGAACCAATGTATTGTATCTTCAAGGACATTATTGCACATATTGTATTTCAAGGGCACTATCAAAAACCATCTGCATCACCGAGAAAAAAATATCAACGGATGTGCATGAAATAAAAATTAAAAAAGGAAGATGGAACGTGGTCAAACAGCAGCAATGAGATGGAGTCCCAGCATCATTTCCCATTACAGTTAGAAACATGGGGTACCACACACACTTGGTAAGAACAAGTTAACACAGCAATTTTATACCTGTACAACAGAGACAAGAACACTTAAAAATCAGTGAAGTGCCCAGTGGGAATCCCAGTGAGCCAGCATGCATACGTAAATGAACACAAACACACGCGCACATGCACAAAACAGACTGAGCTACTCCATGGAAATCCCTTCCTCATATCTGCATAGTAACACTAAAGGTCCTACAGGATTACAGTAGTCAAGAAAAGAACACCAAAGTGCAGAAGATGAGGCGCAAAGCATGAATGTGGAATGGCAAACCCCATCACTGTTTTCTTCCAATGCATGGAATCAGTCATTAAGTTTACCCATGGAAATAACCTTGACATGAAGCATGTTTCTTATCCAGTACAATTGGACACGAACACGTAACCAACTGGTAAAAGGTTGTCAAAAACAGCTGTGCAGAGTCTCTGCTAGTGTTTTTACCATACCAGTCCTGTTCCTCCTCATTTTACACACAGGGAATGATTACTTGTCTCAAAAACAAAGTCCAAAGCAGAAATACAAAAATCAGCTTTTGGCCTTTGTTTCTACAGGGTCAAAGGTCAGCAAAACATCATACCAACCTTCATCCACATCCCTTCCCACTTCCAGATTAAAGTAATCTTTACCGATGAAAATGATGAGGAGGAAAAAAATAAATGAAAAAAAATCAACATATTAAAACAAAAGCAGTAAGTTCTAATCAGATAGAGTAACTCAAAAGGTAAAATACAACCTTTCCCCAGTTTAGCAACTGAAAAGGTCTCAACACTAAAACACCAGCACGTGCTCAGTCACCCTTGTGTTACTGCAGCTAGTACAAGGTCAACCAGGCTGTCTAACTCCCCACAGTAAGAGAGTCGTTTCTCTAGTGCCCATTCAGACATGTTATCTAATGATACTGCAAACAGAATATGTTCCAACTGAAAAATTATGCACATAAGTTAGGGATCAATCTTCACTCTGAATGAGCTGAAGTGTGGTTATAATTTGATTTTGATCTGAAACTTTCTATTTAGTGAACTGAAAAGACTATAAACACTTTTGAAACCCACGTAAACTGCAGTCTCCATGGGAGGTTGGTGTTATCCTCACTTACGAATGCAGCATCATTGCTCTAACAAGTTACCTAAGGCTAATCATGAAGATAGTGGCAGTACAAAAGTAGGACCTACATCTTTGTTCTCATTCTTTACATTAAGTACTTCAAAATAAAACAAAACCAACATTCACAGTGTATCCATTAACACAGGCTAGACAAGCAAGTCTCCCATCCCAACACAGCTCAATTGTTGGGAAGAAGTCTGACTGAGAAATATCAAGACAATTCACTGTCCTGATACTTAAGACAGGTACAACCCAACTGCCAAAATGCATTACCCCCAGGATTGCTGCTAGGGGTAAGACTGCCAAGTCACAAGAACTGTAAAGGCTGTAGAAGACAAAGGGAAAAATGGTTACCTTTCAGGCTGGGAAAGGGAGTATTCTTGTCTCTCCCAACTTTGGTTGGTAGGGCTAAGTTGGACAGACTGAAACTTGTGCTGTGGTTTCTGTACAGGCTGCCTGTGACAGAAGAAGAAAACAATTAAATGCCTAATGCTCTCTGCACATACCCAAACTTCCTAAACTGCCTGTAATTCACCTTCTTATTCCAGATCCTTAACGATGAAGTTGTTCTTTATTACCCAAAAGTCTCACAAGCATAACATCATGTCATTTACATTGCAACCACATCTGTAATCAGATTATTGTAAGTTGTAGAAAAACATAACTCTTGGCTTTCATGTTACAATCATTGCTGTTGTATCTTTCAGTCTTAAATGTAACAGCAATATCCACCTGTCTTCCTGCACTTAAACAGGTAACCTCATGTCAGCTGTATATTCTAGTTTGATCCTCTTTTTAGGAGTAAATGAATGGTAGGGGCCACATGAGAAAAGAGGATGACAGAAAATCTCCAAAATATGAAATTCTGAAGTGCCTTGTGAAACACTGTAAATCTGCCAAAGAAGCATGCTTTAAAATAGAATCTTTCCATTTATTGGGAGAAAATAAAACTTATTCCTAGTACAGACAGATCTTAAGAACACAATAATGCATCATCATCTGGTTAAGCCTGTAGACAGCCTGAAAGCATCTGATGTAGATCAATGAACTGATTAACACTTCAGGATGTTCATTTAAATGTCAGTGTACTATTTCAATTTGCTTTGGTTCTTTTTTTGCAGCCTTATTTTAGTAACAACCATTTTACCAGAAACATCCAGTATACTTTCCCCACTGCTGCAAACTTCTTGGACTGCTCCCCACTATAGTGCAAAACTCAACTGGCCATATCTTCTTCCACTCATTAAAAAACTCTAGACTAGTTTTCCACACCTGCAGATTTTGTTATTAAAATATAATTGATAGTAGGTGAGCACAGTCAAGAACTTGAATTTAGCACCTAAACACACAACACGGTAGCATAGGAGGCATACTACTAGTAAGATTTTTGTATCGACTTAATGAAATTGCACGATTTTTTCTTTAAATGAAACTGAAAGAATTTCTGATCTGTGTTCTAAAGTGACATATAACTCAAGGGCCTAACCACATAACCAACGTTGTTCTTACTGAAAAATACATAAAGTAGTAGCTATCAGCAGTGTAAGTTAAATAGGCCTTGTGGCTCCCAACATGACTTCTGGAGAGCTGGCAACAATTTGCCAGCCAAGTCATTCTCTTGACTAGCTATGCCTCTAATTCCATCTCTCTGTAAACTCTAATAAAACAAATAAAACCAGCTTAATGAATGCATTAGTACATACTTGCAAAAGACATGATGCCCCCAAAACCTTCACTGCTGTTGTTGGAGACTGTAGAATTTGGGGAGCTGGCCCTGGAATCTGAATCTGCATCAGAATCATTGGCCAGTTTTAAACTGTTTGGACGGAGTAACTTCTGAGACCTTCAAAGAAATTAGTACAAGTGTTATTAGCTTTCCCCCTTCCTGCCCCAAATCAACACGCCGTATCAGTTTTCACCACAGTACCCTCACCTTATGTGGAAAAGAAAAAAAAAAAAGAAAAAAATTAGAGAACTGAAGCATTTTTGCATTCAGGCTTTTATTACCCTTCAGGGCATGTTGAAAACTTGTCTGCAAAAGGGCATTGGTGGATTTCGGGGTGAAAGCGTTCTGCTTTGGCAGCAGTAACAAGAAAACCCAATGTCATCTATCACTATAGTACCTTTCCCCCAAAAAGACAAAGCTTCACAAAAAAAAAAAAAAAGTATCTCGCTCAAAGGTTTCCAGAAATCAGTAGGTGATATACTAGAATGTTTCAAGGAAGAACCGATAATTTTGTTAGCTTACATAAACGCAAAGAACTGCAGAGAACTAAGCAAGTACCTTCACTCAAACCAGAAGGGTTTACAAAATTTCAGTATTAAATGGAAGAGATCAATAATACATTTCAGGTGCCAAAGACATTTGAATGAATGAACATTAAACTACAAGAAGCAGATGGAAACCCCAACAGTGCTATACAGAAGGGCAGGACACAAGGAGGACTTGCCTGCTTCCATTGAGATTCTGGTTAAATCTTGGGGTGTAGCTCTCTTCCTGCTCATCATCTTCATCCTCCGTAGGAAAACCATACTGTGGTTCGAAGTACGGATTGTCATACTCTCGCTTCCTCACCACCCCTTCTGAGGAGCTCATGCTGCCAGCTGCACCCTCGTTCTCACGACGATCCAAGTTTATTTTTGGAAAGCTTGGTTGCAGTGGCAAGGAAGGGAGATGGTTTGAAAATCCAGCAACCAACTTCTCTTCCATTTCTGCTGAATCTGCTGACTCCTGTGGACCAGCCAAATCATTGATCTGTTCGCTAGTTTGCATTACATACAACTGAAGGGCAGGACAAGAACAATTATTTCAAACTGGGAAGTCTGCAGGGTCCTTGCTGTTTGTTACTGGGCCCCAGACCCATCCCCACTATCCATGGCTCTAATCCAGGATTTAATATACGCTGCAGTATTTGTGCATTGTTCTAGGGACTTACTCCCCTGTAAAACAGATCTTACTGGTAAGTGTTAGCTCAGGATAATGGCTCTCCACAACCCTGTTTTGTGGTTATGCAAGCAACTCCCATTCTTCCTAAATGACCACAGATTCATGAGTTTCCCCACCCCACCCCCTGTTCCTTTAATACATCAGGTCTTTCCAGATTCTGTGAAAGCAATTCCTGCAGTCACAACCTGGACCACTGCTCTCTGTTAATGTTGCATTTTTCAATGCATGGGAGCTTTTATGTACAGCAATGCCCTATCCCAGCTTAAGAGGGTACCGGTAAACTCCACCTTGCTCAGAAAGTTCAGAAAGAGCATGCAATATAATCTGTGCGTGGTTTCACAGTCCTATTAGCTTTTGCCCTTCTCAGAAAGAACCACGTGCATTCTCCCATTCTTTATATCCTAATAGGCTGATCTTGGGGCTGAACTCATCTCAGTACACACATGATTCACTCCATGGATGACAGTGCTGGGGCTGCTACTGGCTGTAGTACTGGAACTTGAACGAGGCTGGTTGGTCTCTTGAGAGTTTTCACTGTCCATGGCCTGTTCATCCAGATCCCCTGAATATTCTTGAAAATCATCAAATTCGACTTCACTAGCATCACCAAGGGCTGCGTGAGTCAGGGGGTCAACATCTGCAAACACATCATTTTGCATTAAAGAACACTGCCTTCTTCAGCCTTTTGGTCATCTAAGTAAAGATCCCTAGCAGATGAGGATGGCTCAGTAGAATAAACTTGCATAAAAATTTATGTTGCAAAGGGCTTTTGGAGGTCATCTATTCCAACTCTCTGCTCAAAGCAGGGATAACTTCAAAGTTAAAGCAGGTTGCTCAGGGCCTTGTCCCACTCAGTTTTGAAAGTCTCCAAGGCTTGACACTATTCTGTGATCCTGGGAATCTGTTTAACTACACTAACCATGAAGACCTTTTTCTTATGTCCAAGAATTTCTTTTGTTGCAACTTATGATTACTACCTCTTGCCCTTGGGACATAGGGAATGTGTTGGCATTCCTAGATTTAGTTTATTGAAGAAAGTGAGAGTTTCCCACTCTCACAGGAGAAGCTATTGCTGCAGCCTCCATTATAAGCCACAGAGAATGCATTTTCCTGTCCCCACTAGGATAGAGTGACTCATTAAAGCCAGCACTAAGAACCAATATGCAGGGGCAGGAGAAAGCTCGTACTCTGCTGCCCATATAGCACAGTATCTACTGTCAGCAGCAGGTTGTTTCCAGATCTAGTGAGCCACTTTTGTTCAGCAGCACCTATTTCTGTTCTTCCTCTTCCCAGTGTCCTCTGGAGGACATTGTTTATAAACAGGAGAAATGTCTTTTTCCAGCCTACCCCTGGACATTAAAAAAGGAGTATAGAAGACACTTTTACACCTCAGAGCAAGACTACAATGGAACAATACTTTGCTCTGATTCAGGGACTTAGGGGAGGAATTTTTCCCACGGTGCAGATGAATGGGGAATAGGAACCTACACTGACCTTGTGAAAGTACAGCTCAAAGGTACTCACTTGGGGTATCACCATTAATGTCACATTTCATCATCTCACTGACAAAGTCACCGAGGGAGGAGTAGGAGGAACTTGAGTCGTCATAGTCGACACTGTCACTGCCACTGTCACAACAGGTGAGAAAGAGAGATGAGTGGCAGCATAACAGTAAGAGCAAGGCCTGATTTTTCAAACATGCAAATCATCTGTTTTCATGGGCCTCTTAAAAACCTCATGATACTTGTCTCTACAAAAAAATTTCTGGCAAGAGTCAGAAGCCAGTTTCATGAAAGGTCAGAGCAAATGAAATAACTTCAAGGTACATCAAGAGACATATGGGAAGACATTTAAAGGCTCTCAGCAAAGTTAATGAGGTCAAGCATGAGTGAGCAAGGAGTATTGTATTAATTCTGTGTGTGTGTAGGACCACTTCAAGTGAACTGGAAATCACAAGTAAAAGCATTCCCTTTTTACACCAATAATAAATCCCACTCTGTCAGGACCACTGGTGCTGTGTGCAGTTTAAAAGATGTGCACGTCCAAGCCTGAAAGATCTCACAGGCTAGCAGAGAATGAAGGATAATGAAACTAGATGCAAAACTCTGGGAAATATGGCCAAAACTACTATAACAAAAAAGTTTACTCTCATTTTACTGAACACACAAGGAGGTCTCAGGCAGTGGGTAGGACTAACAAGCTTTGCATAACATAACATAATGTGCACTGAGTAGAGATATGAAAGAGTGGTGGGAGTACTTGTAGCACTGCAATAGAAATAACCAGAGCATGGAAGAAAAAAGCATTAGGGTGGGAGGAAATACCAAATGTCAAGCGGCATACAGATAGCAAAAGAAAACAGGAAAATACAAATGAAGAATCACATTAAACGAAGGGTTGGAGAAGACACTAGCAAAGTGTTAAGAGGTTGCTGTGATGACAGAGCAGTGAGACAATTTACTTCTGTCTGGGCAGAATACTGACACTGAAGAAATGGAACAGCAACCTGGCAACCTAATGGAAAAGGCTGCAAACGAGAAGGAGAGGCCCAGCAATCGGAAGTGACTATCACATGATTAGGGTTACGCTCCCCACTAACCTGTCATCAGTGGGATCAGAGTCTGTTTCTTTCTCTACTGGGACATTCAGTGCTTCAGCCAGCTGTGAATTACTGTCATAGACACGATAGTGGATGGGCTGCAGCTGGTGAGCATACCACTTCGGTTTGTCACCAATCAGTGCTGGGTCAAACATGTCTGCACAATAAAACATGCAGAGGGTTAATTGAACTCATTTATTGGTGTCAAAGGCTTCATTCACAGCCAGGCTACCTCCTACTAAGTCTTGCACAAAGGAAGGGGCAGTCTCTACTCTAAGAAGCCTACAAGACTTCTCCATAATCAAACAAGACAAGAGGTAAAATTAACTGGAGTGAGTGGCTAATAGCAGGGCTAACTTGGTAGAAACATGAGGACATATATAAAAAAACAAAAGTGTTCCTTGTGCAGGAATAATGTGGTGTAAAACTAAGTCCTTCCCTAGAAACTCTCTGCTTTTTATGTTCCTGCATTACATCCAAGTGCAGGAAAGGCAAGACCAAAACTTACTGTTATGAATTCTTTGGAAAGCATAGTTAGTAGGGTTGAGTGACCATTCTCCAAAGTATTCTACTGCCTGTGTCCTGGAAAGCTTATCTGCAAAAGGTGTTTGCTTCGGCCTAGAGGCAAGAAAAGAATTTGCCTGGAAGGCCACCACTGGTCGTGGGAAAAGACGAAGAGTGCGTGTATGCATCTGGAAACCTTGCAAAACATTTGGCGAGTTGAAGAATCTCACCATAGCAACCCTAAAAAGAAACAGAGGACAATATATCAGATAAAAGCACAGGACATAACAGAAAAGACGACAGAGCCTTTAAAAAGGTATGCAGTAGGCAATGTTTCAAACCTTTGAAGAATGGTAACCCAGTATAAAAAACTCAGACTTCTTAAAAAACAGCTGTCTTTTTTTAAAGACAAGGAAAAAACCCCACCAAACCCAAGAAATCACTTTGTTTTAAATCACCACCTCAACACCAAGATCCACCCAATGAGGGACATCGTTCTCATATCCACTAGCTGAGATGGCAACTAAGACTTCAGCTTTTTTTGTAGTTCAAGGCTTGTGATTTAAGCTGAAGATACAATATCAGACTGACAAGTCCAGATAAAGTGGATGATCTACAGGAAAACGCAAGAAACAAAACACCCCCTTCAAGATAGGCAGTTCTGTTCATGCAGTTAATAGATCCAAGAAAGACACTAATTTCCGCTCTTTTTTTCCCCATCATGTAAAGTAGAAGCTGCAGCAGAACCCAGACGATGCTGCTTTCACCACAGGACCCACAGAACTGTCTGTGCTGCCTTCAAGTGCAAACCTTACGAAGACTTAACACCACCTTCCTGTTCAGCCTCACCTGGTAGCCACATCCACAGAGTCCACATCATTTCCATAGATCAGAGGGTTAAATTCTGTGGAGGGAGTAGACTGCAAATCATTCTGCGGTCTTCCCAGCAGCAGTGGCACTTCCTGCCCCTCGTGGAACTTCTCTAGATTAAGAATGGGCTGAGTATTCAGACTCATGCTGGCCAGTGCCTAATGAAGGACAACATTAAGCATTCAGCAAGAAAAATTATTCAAGGAACAAGAGAGAGATCAGAGCTACCCTGTCCTCTAGGCAATTGCAACAATTGTGCATGCTCCATTAGTTTGTCTTAAACCATCTCCTACGCTGAGTCAACAAATATCTCTAGCCCTCCTTTATGTGGATTGTCAAAACAGTCTCCTCAATGCTGAAACAGTCCTGGAGCCAGCCAAGGGGTAGCACAGAAGTCCACTTTGCTAGATCATTCATGACATGAAAACAAATAGCCGAAGTGGCAGTATGGCACTGTGTACAACTTACTGTAGAGTTATTCCCGTGTGTAATTTGAATACATCTTGGGACCTAGAGGCCTTGAAACTTGCCCTGCAACTTGGCCGTTCAACCAATGAGTTTGATATCCCAGGACAATGTGGAGACAGCTTTACACAGGCACCTGCCCGTATCCCTGCAAACCTCCACTTCCCACCTGAATGAGGTCTTCATCTCTCCATGAAGCTACCATCTTCTCCAACCCTCATAACATCTTCAAGGATATGCACTGGAGCAGCACAAGTGGTAAATCACTCCTGCACACCCAGACCTCTCCTAAATCTTCCTCCTTTCTCCCATTTGCCCACTGAGTCTTCATCTTCTTATTTCAAAAATAAATAAACATCTAAACCAAAACAAAAACCAAAAGTCCAAAGGAAAAGGGTAAAATGGAAAATTGAGGGGGAAAGAATAAAATAAAGAACCTTGTTGTCAGGAGTGAGCAGCTGTTTCTGAGTGATTGCAGTCATGCTAACCAGACACTGGAGGCAAGATGGAAGATCATATGATAACACCAGCAGCCCATCAGAGCCAAGACGAACACATGACCACAGAGAAACAGATGGAAGGGAAAAAAAAATATCTATTACTACCAAATATCACAAATGAGAGGAAATAAAAGGGACCACATCCTGGGAGAGAGGTCTAACTGCCCCACCCCCAAACATTCACATCTGGCCACTCTGGAAAGCGGAAAGGCTGCTGTCCTTATTGATGCAGCAAAGAACTTTCTACTGCAGTTTAAAAGCAGATATCCTGAATTTTACTCATTGACACCAAGACCCAAAGGCACACAAAAGTGTTAACCTTAGTGACATGGGCCACAATTTAGTCTTCTCCACTTTGTACAACCAGTATCACTCCTCCTTTGCCAATGGTCAACTCTTTAAAGATAATGCCTATAGGGATACTTTAAAGATAATGCCTATAGGGATACATAGGGATGTAACCTGAATCTGGGTGAATAGTTTGACAATTTTAAATGTGTCTTCAAGGGAATTGCAATTTGTTCTTCTGATATCCAACTTTTCCCTAGTAAAAGAGTTTTGCTGAATAGTGCATGAAATTGCAAGGGGGTGAGGCAGAAGTAGGGGGAAGGTGGATCTAACAGAACTCCAAGCAACACATCGCTTCCATCTGTGCCGACAGCAGGTACTGGAGTATCACTGAGGTTACACACTTTGCTCTCCTGGTCTACAAGGAGAGAGAAAGAGCAGAACTCATCACATCAGTAACACACTTTACCTTTAGATACTGCATGCAGCGTGCATAAGGAAAACAGAAATAAAGAGATAAAACCTGCTTGACACTATCAGCCAGGATGACCCAAGCTGATTAATGGCTTAGCAGGACCTGAGAGGAGAGACTGAAACCTCACACACAGATCTGTGAATGGAGGGGAAACAAATATGATCATAGCTTGATGGATCAAGTCAGAGTTTAAAGCCCACACGGCAAATGTAAAGGAGGAATCTGGAACTTTCTGCACCAACTGGAAACAAGTTAGCCCCAAACAACAGCAAAAAACCAGAAACCATCTGTTGCATCCAGGAGCATTTCAAATTATCCCTCACCTGACTAAGAAATTAACTACAGTTAGAAGCCTCAGTGACCACTCACTTTTCCAAATTAACTCTCTCTATTAAGATAAAAAAGCAGCAACTGGATATCTACGACTTAACATCTATATCAATTAATATTGCTTTTCAAGCACAAAATGCTGTTGTATTCTAACATGGGGGATGTTCTAACTGGCCAGCTATATGAAGAGGCATCTTAAACAGGTTGACAGAA
>NW_010565594.1:0-16930 GCF_000687285.1 Phaethon lepturus | reverse complement strand
CCCTACAAATGACAAAGGTGGAAGCAGCAGAGACAGCTAAAGACGAAACAGGTAACAAAAATGACAATGAAGTCCTCTGGAGAAACTATGGAGAGATCTGAAACAAGATGAAAGTCTCAGATTTAGCTTAGTCAGAAGACAATGTTAGAAAGTCATACAGCTCGGGGAGCTCAAAAGAAGACACCCCTATAATGTTGTTTAATCAGCCACCCTACTGATTAGCCCACCTCCGCATTCAGAGAAGTAGACCTCTCCATGACGGACCAAGGGGCACTTTCTTGAACAAGAGTATTCTAGTAGTCTGACATGTTTTCACATCCATCTGATGTGCCAGAATACACACCTGCTTTTAACACATTGTGCTTTACATTTGCTGACTTGCATTCTTGTCCAGTATAGCAAAAGAGCTGTGCAAGAGTACATCTGCTAAGTTCTACGGAATCGGAGTCCTTTCCCCAAAGTGCTTATTACCTGTTTCAGATGCTTTTTCAGCTCTGAAGCTTCTGGTTCTGGCAGTGCTGGCAAAGATTCTGCATTTGTGGGAACAATCACCTGGAATTAAGCACACCAACAAACTAAAAATTCCCCAGCTGTAGTCATTTCCAAAACAGAATCTCCTGAATCTCCACCACTCCGGAGATGGAGGAATAAAAGCCATAAAGTAAAATAATTAATTAAAAAAAAACCCACAACACAACCCCCACAGACAGACACCTGCATCAGTACTTTGATTTTCACTTCTTTATGGTGGTTATTGTTTACAGCATCACAAATAATGGAGGAGTTACTTTATCATTTACAACAAAAAACCCCAGAAGTTTGAATGAACCCACACTCATCCTTTGGCATTTCCATCACGTAGAAGATACTATACACATTTCCCTTGAAACAGCCTTGCTCATGCCCCAGTAGAAAGCGGGATACATAGTCCCATTTGAATCATGACAACCAATGCTGCTGGAAGGCTCTTATCAGACTGGGTTTCTTAGGTAGGGCTATAAGAAACACGGTCACAATTACTCAAGAAGACAGCTTTATCATTTGTTTGAGGATTTATCTTCTAATGACACAGCCAGATGGGTTAACTGAAAAAGAATGCCTTATGAGCAAAAGAAATATGGGGGCCTTGAGACACAACAAGGAATGGAATCCTAAAGTTTAAGAGTGACAAAGGTAGACTGAGGCCAGGCATTCTTAAATTCTCAGTGGGTACGTTGAAAGTGCATAGTTCCCTGGAAATAAAGCCACAAGTCCTTATGGGCACCACTTACCCTATTGGTATCCAGATCAATAAGCCATACATCATCAGGCATTTTAAAATCCAGTTTGTAAAGGAAGAAACTTGCTGGAACACCAATGATATAAGGTGTAGGGGCTAGAAGCAACTGAGAGAAAGAGAGACTTTAATAAGGACAAGATCTGCATTTGATATCACCATATTCTTCCCAAATATTTATTAACTACAGTATGTTTATAGCAGAGGAGACAGCACACAAGGCATTGATAAATAATTAATTCAATACAATAGAAACATGGGGGGAGGGGGGGCAGTTCCTGCTCAATTTCCTCCTCCTGTGCCCCCCTGCCAGGGATGTAATTCATATGGCTGCATGGCTCTCTGGAAAAAAAACTTAGCTAATCTAACAGCTTGCAACATCCATCATGGACCAAGAAAAAAGATGGTCAGAGTAAGAGCCTAACTAGAGAAGTAGCAAGTCATAGACGAATACACTCTCAGCTCAAACTGAGTCTGTGCCATTGTAAATACGGATTTACCCTTGCAAGGGCTTTACCCTTACCCTTGTAATGGTAATTTGGTTTCAAAGCAATAACATCCCTAGGAAGCAGAAGAAAGACACATTTTTCCAAATGTACATGGAAAACCTAAGGGGAAATTCAGGTTGTTTCTGATAAGGGAATCAGCAGAGGGGAAAGGTTTAAATCAGTACTAAGGCATGTAGTAGCTTGAGACCAGTGGCTGGGAAGCTAATTTATTCTTTAGATCTAGGACAGTTGGTCACCTCCAAGGGCAGTACAAGAACAAACCTGCAGCACCAGTTGCAGAATAGCTTAGTAAGCTACTTACAGCTTACAGTAAGCTACTACTACTGTAGTAGTAAGATGGCCTGAATTCTATCTTTCCAAGCAAAATAATGAGCTCCTGCAGAGAAATAACTATTGGTAAAACGCAGGCTCCCAGCTGAAGTAACTCAACACTACATATTTATGAGAACAAATTGCAGTCAGTAGTTTCTAAACCCTGAATCAAGATCCCTCAAGCATCCTTAAATATTAGTCTGGACCCTCCCCAAAAACCTTAATACTCAGTTGGGGGCAGGTGGGTAAATACTTGTCATAATATTGTGGGTCTATAGCCTTTCAGTCCACTGTTTGTGAACTATTGTGAACTACCACTTTGAATACAATTCACTAAGCATGCTTTGAAAATATCCTAAATAAGTGGTGTTACCTATGATTTAAATAGTTAGTGGTGCTCAAAGAATGTTTTTTGCAAGGCAGACTTTGCTACAATCCCTGAGAAAACAGCTGGGAAGGAAATAAGGACTGCTCCTGTATGTTTCAGACATCACAGAAGCATCCTTTTGCAGAAGACCAGTAAAGGAAAAATATGTACCTGTTCTGCAGAGGCCATGCAGGTGGGAAGCAGAGGAATCACTGGGAACATGTACTCTAACGGGTAGATCATAGCCACAAAGGCCATCACAGACATTGAGAGCGCATTATAATCTCGGGACTGCAATACAACCTATAACCAAAGAAACTCGCATTAGCACTGCAGCAACCATTGACTTCTAATACTCCCCCCAGGGGTATTCAAAGATCCACAGCCTACAGGCCTCTGATGGGATGGCTGTGAACTGGATGACTGTCCAATAATGGGTCTGAAAACAAGCCTCACGTGCTTTTTTGAGTGAGAGCAAAATTTTTCAAAACAGGAACCTCAGAAGGAGCTATTCCTTCCCCCCACAGACAAAACTGATTCCAGGCAGTGCAGGAGGCAGCTGTTCTAGACATCCAGCCTACCCTGGTTTTGAAGAGGGCAGAGCTTCCTATGTACCTATCAAAGTCCAACTCTTCCCTTCTCACCTTGTGCTCCAGAAGGATACAGGTCAGCACCTGCAGACAGGCATCCACTCCCAACAACTCCAATGGCAGATGTAATGGAAAATCCACCAAGGTGAAGCGGGATGGATCAGGAAGAGCAAAGGTCAAAGCTGGCTGCAACTCATGGGGCAAGACTTCCACATCCACCCGCTTCTGACCAGCAACAGGCATCGGTGAACGGAGCAGCCGGTATATCCAGGCCTCAATCTCCCGCAAGTCGTGTAGCAATGCACTAGACTTTTCTTCCACCAGGAGGGAGCCTGTGAAAATCCGCCACATTGTGTCCCTGTACAGGGAGAACAACAAGGTTAATACCCCAAGAGCTCACTTGACAGCCATTCCGCAAGGCTCTTCCAGGGATAGAGCAGATCCACTGAGAATTAAAAGATGCAGCTAACAAACATTTGGTCACACAGAGGAACGGAAGGTAGGGATTTAAGCTTACTGAAACAACCACTGTGGGGGAGTATAAACCTTTCTGTGGCAGGAATCAACACAAGTATGTCACTTCTACCTTAGAGTTCATTCATTCATTTAAAGGGTTCAGTTAGGCCCCGATCTCTGAGGATCTCTCATCGGTCTGGTGCTTGAAATTGAGCACGCACATGGGATACACTCGTATCTCACCCAGAATTGTGGCACACTGATCGATTGTAGGATTCTGTTTCCAGGAGTCCTACAAACCTTTGCAAGAATAGGGACTAAATCTGAGATAATAAAAACAGGCCCCACCAAGATTTTCCAGATGTTTTGGCATCATAAAATACTCTTTTTCATTCTATCCTAAACTGCATTGTATCATTCTTAAGAGCTGAATAACCCATGGCAGAAGTGGATGCATTTCAGCTGAGAATATAAATTTCTGAAAGCTGTCTAGAAAGCATTTAGGTACCTTAGCAAATTAAGCAGCAATTTTTCCATGCCCTAAACTAGCAATTTGCAAACTTGTAGCTCATGTACAGCATTGCTCAGGGCCTTCAGAGCTTCAAAACTTGAAACTGGGTCTGACAAGGGAAGCCAAGTACCTTGTCCACTTCAGCCCTTAATGTTGTAGCACAGTGAAGGCTGCAAACCTGCTGTACCCATTCTGCAAAAAACTTCAGCCTGATAAATATCTTCAGTTACTGTAATAGATCCCTTATAAATGGGATCTATTCATATTAGAGGATCTACTTCACAGTTTACAACTTTTAAAAAAAAGTTAAAAAAGAAAAAAAATATTATGACACTGGAGGCTTCAGAAAGGAAGAAAAATTTAGAGAAGTTTGAAGCAGTGCAAAGAAGGGCAATTTGAGATTATGGTAAGTGATACACCTCTCAGGAACTGTGATGCTTCTCATCCTCCACTCTTCCTTCAGCTGCTTGTAATGCACAGGACATTAAGTCATTAACAGGCACGCTCAACCTTTTTACAAGCTGTAAGGATTCAGTTTCACCTTTATTCTGCCACCACTTCTATTGTGGCAAAACTATTCTACTTTTCCAGGTCACGGCCTGCAAACCACATGGTAATTCAAACTTGCTGCTTTACTCTTCACAGAGATGTATGCTCAGCATTCCTTCTCTTGCCTTCCTCATCTGTCACTCAATTCTTCAAAAATTACATCCAACAAGAGCAAATTTGTCAAATACCACATGACATTCAAACGCTGGAATACTTCAGCACTCCTTTCAAAAATCCAATGAGCTCACAGAGTTGAGGAAAATAATGAAATTTAGCTTTTTTCTGCCTCAGTAATTACCAGACTAAACCAAGTGACAAAATAAGCTCCCTTAATACATACTTCCACTGGGGGGGCGGGGGGGAAGTTTTGTTCTGACAAAATAATTTTTTCCCCAACAGTCAGTGGATTCAGGTGATAAATCTGCTAATGCAGGAGTCAGTCATAAGCCCAGGACACTCTCCTAGAACTATTCCAGGGCAGTAACCCAAGAAGCAGGCTACTGCTCTGTGAACAGGACAGATTTCTCCTTTCATGCAAAAGGTAAAGAGCTCAAAGATGAAAACGATAGGTGTCCTGTCATTTTTTGCTTTTGACAAGTTTAATTTGGAGCGTACCAAGCTACTTAACTCACATTATGAGCTACCTCACAGCCCCATCCCTCTTACTACTGAGATAATCCCCTCCTTCTCCAGAGATTCATTTTATATTTTCTCTTTTCACTTAGCATATTGGAGAAGAAAATATCACCCTGGAATGTAGGTGTCAGGCACAATAGCACAGATCCATGCATATATCCATGACTGATATACATAAAGACATTGTTCCTCCTGCACCCTACAGTGGAACAGCTTTTGATACATACCAAACATTATAATAGCAGATATGTAAGATTACCGTATCACATTAAAAATACACCAGGTTCCTGTTAATTTGCTGTTACCAACCCCCATTCCCATATGCTTCCTAGACAAGTCCTTTGTTTTCTACCTCTCCTCCCTCTCCCCTTCAAATATTGTACTTTGATCTCTTTCAGACTTTCCTGCTTCTCTAGTCTTTTCTCTCCCAGGCGGAAGTTCAGATTGTTTCATAAGCTCATTAAGCAGACTTTCAGCATTTCCTTCTTGCCCCAAGTGGAAATCTTCTCTGTTATTTCTTGGCTCTTTCTAATTTGCCAGAGAATCAGTCCTGACATACACTGTCACTGAGCTTATATGCCAAAGCAACAGTAACAGCATCAGTGCTCAGCTTCAGAAAAGATCATGCTCAGTCAGTTGTTAGCAGGATAGTGTCTCCTTAGCATATCAAAAATGAAAATTATACCAGGTTACAGAATCAGACAGAGATGTTTTAAAGAAATCATCACAAAAATTTCCTTTTCCTACTGTGATCCTGGGTTAAAACAGCAAAAAGGTCAACCGTTGGTGTTCGGCTGCTTGTGCAACCACACCTGTAGCCACAATTTGCCATGAAGACAATTGCAACCCTGAACACTAACAGTAGGAGCAAAAAGTTCTTTCTTCCCCCTCAACGTACCTCTGCACCCCACGAGGAATCCCCAACTTCTTGCCCAACAACCTCTCACTACAGCAGTCCACAAGTCTCTTCAGGGTGTACAGACACTCACGAAAGGTGGAAAAGAAGGGATAATGACTAAGGATGCACAGAGAAGTCAGAGTGCTGTTCCGAGAGCGATGGCTGCCTTTGGCTGGACGCTTACTGCGCGGTGATCGATTCACATCTGGCGTAGACTCTGTACTTGGAGACTGCAGTGAAAAACCGCTCTCTGAACTCTCAGTGCCCACTTCCTCTTGGGGTGCAGATGCATCCCCAGATTTGGGAATTTTCTGTCCCTCCCGAGCTCGATGCCCCCCTGTGCCTTCTCCCTTCTCCTTGGGTACTCGCTTCTGGAAGGAGCGGTAGAAGTTGACACAGATTCCATAACGAATGACACCTGTATCCTTGTCTGTGAGTGTGAAGACAAAGGAAGTGTCATCACGGAAGCTCATGCGTTTTTGCCGCACGCTCAGGCATCCTTCTGGCTGGCAGAAGAATACAACATCAGGCGGTAGAGGAAAGTCCACATGGTCTTCTAGAGGGTAACGTCGCAGCAGTTCAGGAGTCTGAGCAACACTATCACTACTTGGCTGCCTACAAAAAAAGCACACAAAAAAGACATACGTTGATTAATGCCAATAAAAATCTTTGGTATCTCCCTACCAGGTGCCTGTGGGCTCAGCTTCATGTTTGTTTCTTCTCTCCCCTACTACCCATAGAAAGCGCAGCTTCTCAGTCACTAGCCACTAGCACAAGGCCACAGCTGCAGAAATGTTAAATAAAAAAAGTTTATACCATCATTATCAATGCCCAACAAGGAGCCTGATCAAATTTGACCAAGAAAAGGACTTTCAGGAGTATGTTGTTCCCAGGAGAACATTGTATTGTCATGTTTCCCCGACTCTGATTTCCAAAATGAATTTAACCACACAGGTCTCTGGGCAACACTTGGGTAGGAAATACACTGTCCCTCTCCAAATATAGAGTCAGATGAAAACCCCCTGGAGTTCAGCCATTTATGAACAAGATGAAAAAATAAATGAGAAAATCCAGAATCAATTCCTAACTGGGGTAAACAAGAATTCACGAGGAAAGAACTCAGACAAATGGTGGAACATGGACCTTATCCTGTAAACTTTTTAATGAAAAGTTCTAGCAACTACGGATATATAGGTATTTCTGCTTTTGATTTTCAAGTTGGATTTGAAGCGTAAGTTACTATAAAAGCTGGGTAGTAATATGCAGACCTATTTAACATGCTGGCTCACCAACCTTTGTACCACAAATCACTAATGGAAAACAAAGACAGAAAGGCAATACTGTTTATTCCTAATTTTCCACCAGAAGAACAGATTATTTCAAGGTATTAACTATTTTCCTACTACTACTTTCCATGAAAGTTACTGAATAACTGTCAGAGAAATAGTATGAGATCCACATAGTGAAGGAAGAAAAATATGTCCCCCAAAGAACCTTTCTTTGATTTTACCACTTGGCTATAAAGGCTGATCTCTCACCATTTTCTAAAGTAATTAGCATTTAGTATCATGTTAACTAAATGGGGTGCAGGAGACCTGGCTCCACCATCACTCCCTTGTGGGATCTCATACAAGACATCTTCTCACTTTGATGCTTCAGATTTGCCCATTTCAAAATACAAATGACACTTCCTTTTCTCTTATCTGAGAGGTGAGAAAACCCAAACAAGTAGTAATAAAATGTTTGTAATTTACAAAAGAAAATCACTGGTGTAAATAGCTCTGCTGACTAATTCTCCCAAACGAATATTTTATTACAGAGAAAGTAAAAATACTTTAGTAATAAAGCATAAATCGGTAGCATAAATTGTACTGCCTGTACAGTTAAGTACTGAAATACTGTATGAAAAGAAAAAAGAAACCCTAAAAAGCTTTTATGTATTAGTGGACACAACTAACGCATCATCTGCTGAAGAAGAAATGTCAAATAATGCTGGTACTGTTTAAGAGAGTCTATTTGGCAGTAAATGGTTAAAAAAAAAAACAGTCATCACAAAGTACCAGTGAATATATCATCAGTTCATGCCTTTGCAGTAATATTAGCTACAAAGACAGTCTTCTCAGATGTTTAGAAAATTTGCCATCTAATAAAAGGGAATACTTCCAAAAGGCACTGCTATTTGTGCATGGTGGATAACAAGATGTAACAGTAAAGGCCACGTGGAGCTCCTAAGGACTTTACAGTAGAAGCTACTTCAGTCAGCTTCATCTCTTATCACAGGCATTTGTTGAAATGCCTAGTGAGACAACAGACCTGTGAGCATTAGCAATCTAGCTACTGTTGCCCAGCAAAAAGCAAGAGAACTCTAGGAGTCCAAAAGTGATGCTACCAAATTTCCAAGTGAGAACATCAGACACTATAAGCATCACTGGAGGGAGGCAGCTAGCATTTCCTCCTCCTTTTCCTACTCGGTGACACACATATGGAAAACTCGGTTATTTTTCTACAGACAATAAGAAGAAAACTATTAAATATTTTTGTCTATAAAATACAATAATAAAAATAATTCTTACTTAGGACTACATGATTTCCTCCACTCAGCCTATTTAAACATTGCACTCAAAGTATTCTGAAAAGAAAGTGGGAGGTAAAGCAACAGGCTGATGCACATAAACCACTGATATGTCAAAATGAAAGTAAAATAGACTTTGGAATGCACGAAACAGACTGGCAGAAAGTTACTGCATAAACTTTGAATAAAGAAAATTGTCAAATACACAGCTGCTCAGTAAGTGTTAAACAGCACACGTATCAACCCCACCTTTCATACGTGCCTTCGGTAAATAAGCATAACATTTTATCTTTTGATAGTTAATAAGACTTTAAAAAAAAGAAAGCATTCATGTCATTCCTATGAGGATAAATGAGTATTAGAGCAAGAAACAGCCAAGTAAGGCAAGTTCCAGATTTTTTTTTTTTTTAAACTGAGTTTACAGACTACACTTCAAAAGCTATAAAAGTAACCCCAAAATAGTATTTACTCACACGTGGCTTTCAGTACTTTCAACTTGTGAACCCCTCTATCCTGATGCCAGTAGAAACAAATAAGTTCAGACACACAGGCTACCAGGGAGTCCTATATAAATTGGCTTTTCTTAGTCACCCTTGGCAGACACTCGAAAAGGAGTCTAAAGACCACAAGTTATAAAACTTTGGCTGCACTAGTACCTTTCAAAAAGTGCTCCGGCCCAAGTAGATGCTCCCATTATGGTAGCATTCTGCACACATTCCAGACAGCACTTCCTCAGCACCAAGCAAGGCTTCATCAGTGGATGCTGCGTTATTTATCCCCACCCTACTACCCAGGCAAAAGCAGTGCTGAGACACTTTTACATTACCTGGCTCCAATGATCACAAGATAGTCAAGTAACCGAGGGCAGATTTTCTTTTTCTGCACCATTGTCCTTGACGCCCCTCCCTATGTCATCTCAGTGAATTTCTGTTCATCGATCCAGTAGTCAGTTATCCAGTCAGCCGTGATCAACTGCTTTGGGGAACAGAATCTGCTTGGAACTGTCTGGCAAGTCCAACCTACAATCAAGAAAAGCAAGAGTGTCAAAGGCACAATCAGGAATACCAAATACATATAAGCAACTTCATGACCTTCATTACAGTCTCAAAACACCTCTGTGTTCTGTGCAGTCATGGCCATCCACAAATCTCTCCCTTCACGAGTATAAAACTACAACCACATGCCCGCAAAAGCAGAGAGGGCTGAAAAACATGCAAAAAAGCACAAGAGGATCTCAAGACAGACCACAGAAAAAGAAGCATATCGCTGGCAAAGAGCTATTCATGAAATGGTTCGAGGCAAAAGTATTGTTTAGGCAAATCCCTGGGATTCCTACAGTGTTTGGAAAAGGAGCTTTAATTGGAAATTCTCTACAGTTAAACACAACTGAAGAAAAAAACACAACCTGAACTTTAGCTGTCTGATAAACAGAGTAACTACAGAAGGGGTAATATCAAGAAGTCCAATTTGATATAATGCACCTCACCCTCCCAAACCTGGATGTGGCCTAGAACAAGAATGATCTCCACAGTCGCCAGCGACTGCAATCTCTAACACTTTTTCTGTGAAGATAATAGAATTACAGTTCTATAGGATTGCAGCTTGCAATACCAAAAGTGTTTCTTTTAAGTCATACTGTTTCTTTCCCTTACTTTATTCAATTCCATTTATCTTGTGTATCTTTACCATTTACTCTTGATACCCATGCCTCCTACAGCTACTTTCTCTGCCCATTTTATAACAGAAAAATCCTCTTGGCACAATTGGCATTTTACTGCAGCATTATTATTTGTCAATAACTATGCTTAACAGACATACAGAATTCAGTAAGTGGTGTAAAATTGTTCCTTCCAATCCCACCACTCATACTTTATTGAATTCGTGAAAGAGAGGGGAGAAAAAAATAATCCTAAAAAGTAATCAAATTCCATATTACAATGTACCCTACCTACATTTGAAAACAATCTGAAAACAGAAAATTCTTGGAAACTCTAAAATCAGAGATGTTCAAACAGTACTACACATTCACTAAGCATCCCAATGAAAGCAGTAAAAAAGTTTTTTTATATTTAAAAAAATTGAACTGATTGCCTTTTGGGGCATATTTACAGTAAGGTTTCTATTTCAGTTCATGTTTTCATCCTAAGGCTATCACAGAATTCAGAAAAATATCACTGTACTAAAATCTTTCAGTTCTGCAGCATAAAGTTTAGATTTTTTTTGTATAAAAGCATAACAGATTTACTGACAACCTGTAAATCTCAACAAAATTACATAATTTTCATTATGTTTCTCTCATTACTTCACAACCAAAAGTTAGTTAAAGGCACTGTAACTGTCAGCATCTAGCAATCACGTTCAAAGCCTAGCAACATATTTGCTTTTTTCACAGCCCTTCACATTCCAGGTACAGAGTTGGGGAATTTTATTCATTAGTCCTCCAAATACCAGTAAGAACACAAAAAGTATGTATACGATTTATCAAAATATGGAATAATAAACTGAAAGAAACCTTAACCCTCACACACACAAAACGCCACATTTTGTAAGACTGTGGCATGGTTTTAGTAGATCCTCAATTACAGGTTGAGGATCTAAGTGACAGCACTATGAATTACTTTCTCTGAGCAGCACTACTTTTATAAATTATTTTCTGTGAACAACAGAGAAAATACAGACACAGGAAGCAAAGCTCCTGTTTCTTCATTTTAATGAGATTATTGAAAACATTGTCAAATCTGTCCTGCAACAGCTCGATCTGTATGTATGACTTACAACAGCTCTCAATCTGACATATTCTGCAAATATCTTGGCATAGATAAATTTGAGAGGAACAAGATGAAGTTGGGATGATCAAGTGGATCATTTTGCCTTCAGTTTGAAGAACTACTTCCTCTGTTTTTCCACATAGCTTTACCCAGAAATATGACTTCGAGGAACTTCCGCTACTCAATGGTAACCAAGCATATGTTCTTCCTCTACAACAGAGACAATCCTACCCCTCAGCGAAGGCGGAGAAAGTAAACTGCATTTACAATGGAGTAAAAACATGTGCAATGACTACAGAGTAACTGAGAGGCTACAAGACCACAACCTTAGCTTGCCTTTCAGTAACATGTCCATACCCTGTGTTTTTTCCTCCTATTCTCTAGCCTGGAGAACATCTCTTATGACTGCAATTCATTACACATCTTTCCCACAGTTCTGCAAAGGAGGTAGCAAGGTATGCAGTATGAAGACCTCCATCAACACCATACAATTTTCAAAAGAGTATCCGAGCAGACCAATACAAGGAACATATGCAGGTCTTCCAATGTCCCTGGAATGGCTGAAGCTGCATCCTAGTGATGACATACATCAAAGTTTCTGTCGGTTTTAAAAAAAAAAAAAAAAAGATCCGAGCACTTTCTAAGATTTCCGATTTCTACTGCAACACAGAGAGACCAGACTGGTGCTGATATTCTGCAGGGGCTTCTAGAGTATACTTTCCTTGGTTACTTATTCATAACAAGGCCATAGTCACAGTGAGACATAAGAGGACAAAGGCTTTCTTTTAGAAGGTGAAGTTTTGTTGGATCGGAACAAGACATAAAAGAATTAGAACCAAGTTTAGGGTTTTTGCCTTCCCCCATTCGATCTCTTGCTTCTTCAGAGATCTAATTGCTGTCATCAGCCATTACTAAAGAGCATCACATCAATATTTGCAGGAACTCGCCTTTCTACTCCTGGTTGAGATCAGACGTCACAGTTGATGACCTGTATAAACCAACACAAACAGGCATTACAGTCCTGTGTCTCCCTCCCTATGTGCCAACAGCTTGCTTTTGGGCCAGTGTCATTCTGTGTCATCCATGCTGGTACAAGCGCTCATGCAGTTACATGGAACCAGACTGTGGAATTGATATGGACCAAAACTAACACCCTCCCTTCTCCTCCCTTGCCACTTTTGTTTTTACTAGGTTATTTCTATGAATTGGTTCACAAAGTGGCCATACAAATACTTGTGCACGCACAAAGAAAAGGTAGGAGTGAGCAGCTAAGGGCGTCTGGAAAATTTGATTGAACATCATATGAACATAGAACTACAGAAGACAGCTTCTCTACAGGCAATAAAGAGGTAAAGTAGTTTCCTTGTCAGAGATTTGCTATTATCCTTTCTCCAGCTCCTAGATTTTACAGACTAAGTACACTAGAACAGAAAGAGATCAAACAACCTACGGATACTTCCATTTCTCCTCCTTCATGTTGGCATTAGGACCTGAACTGGGAGATTGACTTTGAGAGAGTACAGGTTTTAACATTGATGGCCTCTTCCCTCTCAAGTTGCTTTAACCCTAGGTTGTTTTTTCTGGAAAGGTCTTCTGCAGTGTGCTTTCTCTTTGCAAAGAAATTGGAACCAGCCCTTTGAAGGCTGAATCCTCAAGAAGCGTGTGAGAAGGATCTTCCTGTAATTTCAACTCAAGAAAAGGAGAAAAATAAAGAAGTGAAGGCCACAACAGAAACGTACTGCACAAACATATCAGAGAACACCACAATTTAAATAAGCACTCATATGGATGGTGAACAGGTTGGTGAGAACTAACGCTACCCACATACTGTAGCAGCTGTCAGCAATACTCACAAGTAGCCTAGACACAAAGACAAAGGCCAGAGCCAGCACTAACCACGGCCTACCAGTAACTCAAGACAAAATTAAGTGTTCAAAACAACACTTCTATCACTGGCACTATTCTACATTTCAAATTTCTCCAAAACACCCATGTTTGAGTTTGTAGCACAACTTCTTAGAGGACAATCTGCATGGTATTCTGCAATTTAAAGTCCTCCCATAAATGAAAGTCTATGTAAACACACACACTCATGAAAATACGGTGGCATGAAAGAACTGCAGAAGACTTTTTATCAGTTTAGAGCCATCTGTGTCAGTCCAATACCCACCATTAGCCCCAAGAGACATGAATTGTGCAGCACCCCTGCCTCACCTACCCCTTGGAGTCTTCAGGTTTTTTTAAATTGTGTTCCTTTAGCTTTATGTCTAGAAAGAAAAGAAAGTCATTCAGTCAAAGAATAACTTGAACACAACAAACTGTTAACCAGACTGAGCTCACTTCTAGTTGTTTTCCTCACACAGAAGCTTCCAGTTTTGATAGGCCAGCTTTACACTCAACTGTATGATAGTCAGCAGATATTTAAATCATTGCTTGGAAAAAATAATACAAAGACAGCAGATTATTTTCCAAAGGGCAGATGTTAAGCAATGCTTTCCTTGCAACTCTTCCATAGTTTAGGATGGCCTCTCCTTTAGAAAGGCCTCTCCTTCCATTAGCTCCAGCTTTTATCTGGTAGAAGGATCATACTGCACAGTTCACCAGTGCATGGATACCTTTAGAATATAAATCAGGGTCATACAATTCAATTTACTAACTGAGTGAAGAGCATACAGAGGGACATTAATTTCTAAGAGAAAAAGAGGAAGCCGTGAAGGAGACAGCAAGAATTACAGGACAGAAGCCACATGAATTCTGGTTCACTGAAATCTCACCTTGGGAAAGACCAGATTCCCAGCCACGTCCAAAAGGAACTAAATTTCCAGTTCTAAAATGTCCTTGGAACATCTTGAATTTCTATTTATTCTCAGCCAAGACAGGCTGTACTCAGTTCAGAACTATAGCCACCATGCCTCACCTTAGTGCATTGTTTACTGTGAACTCAAGCTCCATACCAATTGGACTAACCTGAAAGTTGAAACAAACACAAATAGGGCCAGGTGTTTCAATGCCCACTTTTTGGTTGATTTATGTTTCCTTTTCTCACCTTACACACCTTTATCACTCTGAGACAGCTATCTGCGAAGCTATGAGAAATAGGTGCAAGTACCTCAGGACCAGCCAACTTCACCTGTGTGGCCTGAACCCCGTTTAACTCACTGGAGAACTGGAACCAACACAGTTTGAAGCACAATATGAACTATTCATGGTAGCTTTGACCTGTCTGTAGACTTTTTAATAATCTTTATGGAGTCTTTACCACTGAAATTTTGGTTACTTCTTCTTCCAAGTCTGTTTCAAGTTATTCCAGCCATTATCTCTGGTACAGCACATACTATTTTTGCTTGTACTAAGCTTTTAAAGAAGCAGGCAAGCAGTCTGCATTTCACATGAGCCATTTTACACTTTCTCCCCTTAACAGCTATATTAACATTAAACCCTGCTAGTAGTTTTATACTTAGAAATACGCAATGTTCTAGGAAGCCTATTATCCCTATTATCCAGATACTACAGTGGTTCTACTAATACAAGAAACACAGATGACAGCGCAGGTGAGTTGAGAACACCTCCCCTTCTCCAGAGCTTGACAGAATATGGAACAATTTCTAAAGTCAGACCCGGATGGACTTGCTATACTGGTGCAGCTGCTTTCTGTGTTACCATCCACCTTGGCAAGGCAGCAGTGCATGCCAATGCTGTGACTCCTAAAAAGATATTAGCACTATTGCACAAGAGGGAGGGAAGGAAGGAGAAAAAAAAAAAAAAAAAAAAAAGGGGGGAGGCATTTTCAAAGCATTGCAAGCATGCCTAAAACAGACAGCGGCATATTTATCTAGTACAGTTAGTCTATAATATAGGTGTGGTTCTGCAAAATGCCTAGGGATAGTTCCAAGCATAAGAAATCACCCGGTAGAGAACAGGACTGCAGGCAGATTCTAAAAGCATCCTCCCTGGAGCACACGCATCACTTGAGTCAGTAAGAGTTCCTTCCAGATAAAACAGCAGATGCATCCCAGCTGCTTCCACCTTCCATCTATCCATAAAGCTCGAGGGAAAGGACAGAATAAATCAGACTAAAGAAAATTAGAGAATTAATCATGGAAACAGTTTTTGGTAAAACGAAAAGACATCCTCGGAAGACCTTATGAAGAATGATAATAATTTAAAGATTTCTTCCTTTCCTACTACAGAATGATATTATCTCTTTGCCTTCTGAAAACAGTACTGACACAGCCAAACATCTTTAGCCTCCACATCAGTTTTCCAGAGCAAAATGGAGGTTAGCACAGACAAGGATGCCGGCAAATAGACTGAACATGACCAGAATTAGTTCACCAACAGAAGTACCGTGCCACACAGGCAGGAACCTTTTTGCAGCATCACAGAGCAAAGCTGGACTGATTCAGGTCCTCGGTTGCTATAGCGACAGATTTCCCTGTCCTTGTCATACGCTGGCCCTTCAGCGTTGCCTCCTCGCTCCCCGCTGCTTCGGCCAAACGCTTAGCTAAAGCCGCCCGCTGTACACGCAAGACCACGCAGTCACCGCGCGTGCACAACGCTGTGCACGCAGACCCACAGGTAATCTGATTCGGATCAATCTCCATGGCAACCCAATCTTTAGTCCCTAGATCTTAGGCCTGTCGGCTCTATTTATAGAGCAGCTGCAGCGCTCCACCCCTGCCGCGCCACCGCCAAGGCTCCCAGCGCTGCCCACGCTACGAACAAGCTTCACCCAGGCGCAGGGACTGCCTGGAGCCGACAGCGAAACGTGCCCCTCCCGGCACCTGCCGGCCCCCCAGCTAGATGACAGCGCAGTATCTGCTTCAGCGCAGTATCTGCGACACGTTAAACACCTCCCAGCCGGTGAGGTTTTTCCGTATCCATGAATACTACAAGTGTCAGAAGTCGCTACTGCTGACTGAAAGCCGGGCACCAACAGCCGCTGACAAAATCCGCTCATCCAGCTGCCCACAGGATGCTTCCACAGAGACCCGCGGCGGCTGCTCCTCCAGTCTCGCGCCGAAAGGACGCGCAAAGCAAAGCGAAGGTGCAACCCTCACGGGGGCCTGCAGGCAGTGGCAAGCACGAAGGAGGTGTCCCAGTACTGCCCCACAGAAGCACAGCGGTACCCACCGGTAGGTAATTGAAAAGCGTGCAGCTGGGACATGTTTAAAAAAATGTTTAAAAAAAAAAAAACACAAACCCCACACACAACAAAAATCAAGACTGAGGCCTTGAATGAGCCACGAGACATGAGCATGTGAGAAAGAACGGTATGCAAACACTGTTATCCATTTTATTCTACTACACTCTTGGGGACAACCATCAACAATAAACTAATGCAGGGGCAGCAGACACTTTTACAGTATTCTACTCACTAATAGGAAGGAGATGACAGATTTTAGCCTCAGCCCCAGTTAATTTTGCACATGTCAAGATAAAAGTTTTTAAACTTTACAATAATTTATAATAATTATAATTAATAA
>NW_010565593.1:16263-18727 GCF_000687285.1 Phaethon lepturus | reverse complement strand
CCCGCTGCACAATGGCTTCCAGCTCCTCTTGGAACCTACAAGACATCCTTTTTAAATTTTAAATTGCAGGAAAAAACAAAACAAAACAAAATTAAAAGATTAACAAAGGCATTTTGGACTCTTGAAACTTTAAACAATGGGAAGAGTCTGCCAAAGCAGGACCACCTATAGCAAACTTCAAGGTAATGTTGCACTTCAGTGTCAACCCACCATAACCATCCATATCTCTCTGGAAACTAATAGCACACTAGCAGTCTGGGCCCTAAATTCTACCTTTAGGCACTATCTGCCTGCACTTCAATAAAAAACTTCAAACTTAAATGATAAAAATAGTGATCAAACTCACTAGACACCCAATGGGAAAAGAAAAACTAGAAAAGTTGACCTGAAATTTTTACTAAAAAAAGTCTTTAACATATGTGGCATTTAAACAACACAGTGCTCACTGAAGAGCAATTCCAGAAGTAGAACTAAACCCCTGTGTTTTACTCAGTTTCTACGATAGAGCAGTAAAGAATATTCTGTAATTCTCTGTCAGCTAAGTTCCCAGTGAATGAGCCTTTGATCTGTAGGCAACTGCAGCACTTCACTGAAGTTGTTGGCATGATAATTATCTTCCACTCGGTCTATTTCAGGGAACAGTTGAGAGGGACCCCTTTGTTCAGCAATGGCTAAAATTGCAGCAAGCCAGTCACACAAGGACTGAGCCACACTGAGGGTGGGGCAACAGCTGAGCTGTAGGGTCCCATGGGTCCTCCCCGAGTGTGGGAATTAGCGCAGACATATGGGACTGATCTGAATGCAGAACAGAGTGTGTGTGTGCGCATGTGCATAGGCATTCCTATGTATACATGCTTTTAACAAACAGCAGTGAAGAGAAGCTCTGCAGACGCAGACAAACAAGATGGCAAAAGAAGCAAGACACAACCAGCAAAACAGTGGCAGGGGAGCGACCATGAACAAAACTAAAGCGGCTTTTGGGCTGTCAGTGCTGAGAGAGGCTTGGAACTGAGAACAGAGAAACTTGCTGCTGTTACTTGAGTTCAAATATACTCAAAGAAATATGCTCAGCCTCTCTAAAAGCCCTGGATTGCATTATAAAATACCTATCTGCATCTTCATTTTCTTCTTTTACTGGAAATACCCTGCGTGTAAAAATGGAGAAACAATATTAAGTTAGAAACAATATTAAGGTACAGGAACTAGAGCTAAAATCAGAAGAGTATCCGGAATGAATCTGCAACTAGTTTATTTTCTGGGGTTTGGCTGTATGCTTTTGAAATTGAAATAAGGAATGTCATCAACTACTTGATTTATGAAAGTTGCACAATGCTATGTCTGTACTTTATATCTATATAAAACAGTTGACCAAAAAAACCCCTAGGCTGGAATTCAGTTTTGATGCAAACAGACCTTCTTAGTGCCTTCTCTAGTGGCCAGACTGCTACCTCCAGAATGCAGGCTGACATCTTAGCCTCACCTGCTCCTTCCTCATCTTACTTGTCTATCAGGAAGCAAACTGAATGCACATACCAACAGTGTTAGTGAGAACAGTAGTTTTTGATACTGACTGAAATCACTTTATTGGAAAAGAAAATATACCATATATATTTTACAAATTAATTACACAATTTTTGCTTGATTTCCTTTAACAACAACAACAAAAAGTTAAAATAAGAATCAATACCATGATTTAACCAGATCCATATATTTGATTGTATTCCAAGGCATCTGTGCTCTCCAGGCACTACTCTGGTTGAGGTATAAACCTATGTACTTGCTGAACACCGGAATATACTCTGAATATTACTTTCCTCCCTGTTGTTATTGCAAAAGCTTACAAGGCTTTGTAAATTATGTCCCTTCCATAAAGATGACTCCACACTGGAATCAAAGGGCTACAAAATGTCTCACAGGAACAGGGAGTTGTAGCTAGAAATCAGAAATAAGTCAGCAATTGTCAGTGCCAATTGCAAAATGAAAGAAAATGGAAGAAAATAGTATGCAGAGAAGAGCTTGTCAAAGATGAAGAAGGCATGAAGACTATTGCTTTGATTTAAATTTTAGTGATTTTTGAAGGAAGAAGGTAGGAAAATAAAAAATATATTTATCTCTATAACGTATATACTCACGAGCAAGGGAGAAAACAACTTGGAGCTTTTAAAAATATTACAAGGTCAAAAGTTCTGTTCAATTTTGTCCTATAACAAAAACATTTTAAGTCATGTTTACTTTTAAGTGAACATGTCAATTTTAAGTCAAAAGTCAAATTACATTGTCAAAGGAAAATGTAGTAGAGAAAAATCCCTTTTTTAATCCAAAAGCATAGTTAGATTTTAATTGGGGCACCCAAAGAAGGCCAAGCAACAAGAACACAAGTGACAGAATTAGAGAGAAAAGGGGCAAACAACAACAAAATTAGGAAGAAAACAAAAGCAGGGAAAGTAGAACAGCAGGAAAGAGT
>NW_010565593.1:0-16232 GCF_000687285.1 Phaethon lepturus | reverse complement strand
AAGAGTGAAACAAACTGCTTACCTCTTGCTGCAGTGCTCTGAAAGCTTTTCTGTTTCATTTCTCTCTCATGCTCACCGTGTCCTCCCTAAGGATCTCGATGTTCTACAACAGTAGAGATGCATCATCATGAAAATGCATTTGCATCACAGCATATCCTGCACTTCTTCAACCTGCCTTTTTCTTGACTTGCTTCACACCTCCATCATTAACTACAGCCAATTAAAATTACTTAGAAGGTATTTCTGAGCCACTAGTCTGTTTCTAACACACTTATCACTGCAGATACCCACGCAGCAGTTTCCTGTCCCTCTACAGTCACACCTTCCATTTCCCTCCAGGCTGCAGCTCCTCTCGTTGACAGAGTTCATAGGTGGTAAAATGTATTCATGTGGCTAGATTTGAGAAACTGCTTCTTTCAGGGCAGTGAAAGATCTAGTTACAGAACAGCCCTTAGCCCTTATTCAGGCACCAGTTAATTCCTCCTGTGCCCCAAAACCCTTTTGTCTTGTAGAATGAAGGCACAATAGCTCCCATTCATTCTTTGCCCTTTACAAGCCACAGTATTCCAGCAAAATAAATTTGAAACTGCTCAGTACTTCATAAGGAAAATGTGTATATTATTTAAAAGATTCCAAAAATTTTATTTTCATTATGAAATAAAATGTTTACCTCTGATCTTTGAGAAGGAAAACAAAAAATTAAGACAATTTTCTTTGCATTTCTATCTACTATCACTGAAACACTTTTTACTTCCAATCAAAGTGAAGAAGAAATTTGAACAGAAATTAAAAAAGTCTTTGGCTTTCTTCATATCTTTTCATACTAAATCTGGTTTTGCCTACAATCCCAAGAGAGTGAAGGGGCTTGGCCTCCCACAAAGGCCCTGGCCTGAGGGGCAGAAACTCATGTCCCAAGTTGTTCAAAGTACAAAAGTCCAGGTCAGTCAGTATGAAGAAGATATGCAGTTAATCTGAAATTGTGTGGTGAAGATGGGAACTACTAAGTAGACTGTGGGATGGAAAATGTCATTAAATGTAGGTTAAGGGAACATTTGCTGCTGGCTGAAGAGAAACACAGGGCTCGGGCTCCTGTGTGGAAACCTAGCCAGACCAACTGTTTTGAACACTAGAGAACAAAGAAAGTAAAGAGGTCATTTGATCCTGAAAGACACAAAAATAGCAAAATAAACATGAAACAAACTTCCACGAAATTTTTTATGATGAGGGTGGTGAGACAGTAGAACAGGTTGCCCAAAGAAGTTGTGGATGCCCCATCATTAGAAGAGTTCAAAGTCAGGTTGGATGGGGCTTTGAGCAACCTGATCTAGTGAAAGATGTCCCTGCCATGGCAGGGGGGTTGGACTAGATGATCTTTAGAGGTCCCTTCCAACCCAAACCTTTATATGATTGTCGTATAAAATTAGGTTTTCCTCCCAAGGTAGAGAAGAAGGTGGCTAATAAGGGCTAGTGGATGTTTACCCTGTATCCACTCCAGCTCAAATAAAAGTGTAATGTTTTTTTTGAAGAAAACACAGTCAGTAGCATGGTAAATCGTGGTATTTGAAGAGTTATGCATGGCACTCAAAAACAGCAGCTCAGATTATCTGATTATCTGATATTCAAAGGCACATGCCCTGAGAGAAGCTCAGACAGGTAAAAGACAGCCAGGAAACATCAGTGTTGAGCAGAGGTGGCAGGATGTAAAGCAGTATTATCTATACAAGTCAGAAAAGATTAAAGCTAGAAAGGTCTCCAGGTAACCGTCCAAGGACCATAAAAAGACTGTGTGGCAAACAAGTAGATCCACTGTGACCCCTCTGGGTCTCCTTTCCTCAGTCCTAGGAAACACTTGACTAAAGCAGTGCCTAGAGACCTGTGTGCATGACACTGCCTCTTCCTCTAGCTTAAGGAAAGGCAGCTGCTGGAAGACAACTTGCATTCCTGCCGTCACATCTTTTCATTTGTGCCCCTTTTCTTCCCCAACATCTTCTTCTTTCTGCTCCTCTTCCTATGGGCTTCAGCTTATGTCTGAGCCGGCTAGATCACTCTTCTTGGTGGCACCGATGCAAGTCTAAAATAGGGAGGCAGAGAAAAGCAATGCCTTTAGACAGCTCAACGCTTGTAAAAGCCAAATCTTGGAGTCACCATGTGCTATGCTCAGCCTCCTCCAGCAACAAGGCTGTAAATGAAAGTCAGGAGCAGAAACAGAAGGTGCATTTTCTAACTTGCTTTTTTTTTCCTTTCCCCTTTTGTGTGTGCTTGTCGTAATTTATCACGTAGGAGGCAGATTCAGGCTTTTACCACAACAGTAATAACAGCAGCTCTGGCTCATCATCTTAATTTCTTCTTCATACAAAAAGAATAGTTATTATCATCTTTAATACCACCTAAAAGGCTGCCAAATACAACAGTTTCCCTTATTATAAGATACAAAACAAAACCAACGACAACTACTGCAGCTATGGGGAAAGGAGATGTGGAGATGTTGGTTAAAATCTCCCTCAACCACTTTCCCCATTTTTTTCTTTTCTTTTCTTTGTGGCTAATAAAGATTTAAACTTCTGGAGATTTCTTTAGATGAGGGTGTTTTTTGAAGGACATTTGGGTGTCTCTGAATGGCCAGACTTAACTATTCAGTGTTGTACAGCAGGTCATAAAAATAAATACCTTTGACCCTCCTGACTCATTTGTTCAGTAAAACAAGCTTAAAGATTCTAATTAATACAGGATGCCATTATTGTGTCTCCATCCCCCACAGATGACTCTATAAACACTGTGCCATTATTTCTTCACTATTTTCTTCTTCCCAGTGCTCTTCCTCTCACTGCCATTCCTTGGGTTACCTCCCCCTCCTTACTGATGTAAGAGCCCCAGCCATCTCTGCTCTCCCCAGGAAAGAGCTGCTCTTACCCAGATATCCTTTACTGAAGTGAAAGGCAGTCTTTTATGCTAAAAATCAGAGTCTTTACTTTCAGTTACGTAAACCTGAGAAAACACAGTTCTTCCAATGATGACAAGATGAGGCCTGAGTGTCTTTTTATAGTTCAAGTCACCCATACTCTTGCCTTCAAGATTCTGGCCTACAACTACGGTATAATGTTACCCCATTGCAGCTTAACCCTCCCTTCTGGCCTCGGCAGCCACTGCAGCATCTCTATTTCTTCCCACAGCATCATTCCCCACTGTCTTTTGTGTAGCCACTATCTTTGGAAAGTCACTCTATGCATGACAGGCTCCTAGACATCCATCCTCTCCTAATTTGTTATTCCCTGCTAATATCACAAATTCTAGCCAATATAGAGCCAAAAGACTTCACCCAATATTGAAACTGCAGAAGGTAAGTAAGTTAGACACAAAGAAAGATCTTCCCATCACAAAGAAAACTTTGTATGGTATAATAGCTCGGCTAACAAGACTGAGGAATCTCTGTTGTTGGACACATCAGAAAAGAGATGGCAGGGACATCTGGCAGGAACAGGTTAACTGCAGTGGATTATGTTCTGGGACAATGGATGTTCTGCCTAACCTGTTGAGGTCCTTCCCATAGTTCCTGATTCTGTAATAAAAGTAGTAATAATTGACTCCACATAAGCCAGGTAAGCCTACCCTGAGTTCTGTTCAAGTGGCCACTTAAAAGCTGTGGTCAAATTAAACTGAAGCCAGGCTGTTGGTAATAGTAACAAAATAAGTATGTCGCCACCACCTAGGGCCCCATTGCAGGTTGCCCTTTTTGTACCGGCCTTTTCCCAGATCCCTTCCCCTGCTTCTTAGTGCATGCCCTGACGGCAAACATGCCAAGAGAAATAGCTTAGGTGAAATATATTTCCCATATTACTTGGAATGGAAGGTGTTCCTTTCAAATCAGTGAGACAATTCAGAGTAGTAAAGTTAAGTACATAAATGTCTGTAAAATATTAATGTAATACAAATGCAGATTTGAGGGACTGTGGACACTCGAATTCAGATAGCTGTAATAAGGAATTACAAATCAACTACACTGAAGTACAAATCAACTACACTGAAATACTACTATACTTTTGACGACTGAAATGGCACTGAAGCTTCTGCAGTTCTACAAATTAAAAATAGGGTCCTTCAATAAAAAATAATTTTGATTGTCATATAAAACATATTTGGCACCACTCAAAATCCTCAGGAAAATTCCAAAAGCAATTTGTGAAATTAAAATGAAGGGATGCTAAACAAAGCCACCAGATGAGGAGTCTCCTGTTATTAACAAGGTCACAAGTGAAGCATCCATTCCCAGAAGGAAACGATCAGTATCTCACTGGAGCAAAGGTAAACAAGAGATGAGGCGATAGAAATTTTTTATTCAAGACGTTGAACTCCTCTGACATATTCAGTAAAATCAGAATGCTTTGCAGCTGACTTGAATTAGTTGCAACAGGTGAAGATCTTCAGTAGATCTGTCTCTGTCAGCAGACATATTCAAAACTTTGGCTGAAAATTATCAAAAGACATAATAAGTTAAAGTCCATCAAGTCTTACAGAAAACAGGAAGCTACTAAAAAGAAGGTAGTTGTTAATTACAGAAGAATCAGTGATATTTTAAATAAGCAGAACTAGAGTGATTAATCATAAAGTTGTAGTACAGTTTGGGTGGGAAGGGACCTTTAAAGGTCATCCATTCCAACCCCTCTGCAATGACCAGGAACATCTTCAATTAGACCAGGTTGCTCAGAGCTCCGTCCAACCTGACCTGAATGTTTCCAGCAATGGGACATCTACCACCTCTCTGGGCAACCTGTGCCAGGGTTTCACCACCCTCATGGTGAAAAATGTCTTCCTTACATGTGGTCTAAATCTGCCCTACACCCTTTTAGTTTAAAACTATTATCCTTTGTCCTATCGCAACAGGCCCTGCTAAAAAGTCTGTCCCCACCTTTCTTTTAGGCCCCTTTAAGTCCGGGCAGCTGCAGTAATGTCTCCCCAGAGCCTTCTCTTCTCCAGGCTGAACCAACCCCAACTCTCTCAGCCTGTCCTCATAGGAGAGGTGTTCCATCTCTCTGACCATTTTTGTTGCCCTCCTCTGGACCCGCTCCAACAGGCCCATGTCTTTCCTGTGCTGAGGGCTCCAAAGCTGGACGCAGGACTCCAGGTGGGGTCTCAGCAGAGTGGAGTAGAGGGGCAGAATCACCTCTCTCGACCTGCTGGCTACCCTTCTTTTGATGCAGCCCAGTAAACGGTTGGCCTTCTGGGCTGTGAGCCCACGTTGCCAGCTCCTGTCCAGCTTTTCATCCACGAGGACCCCCAAGTCCTTCTGGGCACAGCTGCTCTCATTCCCTTCATTCCCCCAGCCTGTACTGATACCAGGGGTCACCCTGACCCAGGTGCAGGACCCTGCACTTGGCTTTGTGGAACCTCATGAGGTTCACATGAGCCCACTTCTTGAGGTTGTCCAGGTCCCTCTTCTTGAGCTTGTCCAGGTTCCTCTGGATGGCAGCCTGTCCCTCAGGTGTGTCAACTGCACCACTCAGCTTGTCATCTGCAAACTTGCTGAAAGTGCACTCGATCCCACTGTCTATGTCACTGATGAAGATATTAAACAGTACTGATCTCAACATTAATGAGTCTTCTGTGTTGGTAAACAAACAAGGAATTACCAAGCAAAAGAAACAGGGCCATCTTTCAGTGCTCAACAAAACTTATATACCAAAAAGGATCCTGTAAACAGTGTAAAGGAAAAAGAATAGAATTTAACACCTACTGATAGTATAAATTAATAGTATTTAAACTAGAGTACATTTTTCCCCAACTATGTTTAATAAAAGACATCTCTCCCTTATTTTAAGCAGTTAGTCTTATATTGTTTATAACTATGGTTATGACAACATGAGTATCTCCAAAAGAAATAAACATACAGAATATAGTTTTGATATAATTAAACAGAAAGGGTTTGCCACAATATGATGACAAGAAATTACCAAGAGGAACTTGAATAACAACTCAGAATTCTTTAGATCTTGCATCAACAGCAAAGGATGTTAAGAAGTGTTTGTCACATGATGCAATTCTAGGAATAAAGACTGGCTGGAAAAGGTGTCAGCTGGTAATTAATGACAAGCACATGAGAAATCTTTAAAAAAACCTATTCCTATGGATGACCAGCTTCTCTGCAAAAGAAAACAAGACCAGAGCCTTACAGCGAATATACAAAACCATCATAAAAATCGGTTTGTCTTATGTATGCTATATTATGCTAAAACCAAATAGGTGATTGACAAAATATGTTAATAACCTACAGTGTCATTAGGTTTCATTTCAGTGATGTCAGGTATGGAGCAAATTTGATGCTGAAAGTAAACCTTGGTAATATGAGAAGCAGAGCCTGAGCTAGCAACACTGAAGTGCCAGGTTCAGAGCCCACTGCTGGGTATGCTACACTAGTCTGATCTGAGAAAACAAGGCTTACACAATCACCACCTATCAGTCCGCATCCCCTCCACACCTAATAATATTTGAACGTGCTGGCCAATTTTTGCACTGAATTGCAAAATAATTCAGGTTGGATGAGTCCAACAGCTGAAGTATCCAAAGGTAAATTAATTTTAACAATGTTGAATCACAAAATGATTCAGATTGGATGAGACCTCAAAAGGTCATCTGGTTCAACTGGTGAAATGTCAATGGGTAAATGCATTTTTTACAAGTTCAAAAAAAATCTGCCATTAACATACACATATACACAAAACTTATGCTTTGTATCAGCTGACCGACCAACTAAGACACTCATACCTGTATTAACATAGCTTTAGTTGAGTCATAGCACATACTGATGCTTACCCAGGTGTGGTGGTGCCTTGAGGGGGATGCAAGGTGAGTTAGGACATTGAATTGAGGATACAGAACATGAATTTGTAAGAAAACAGTTTTGAATATTCTATTGCTCATAGAATAAATTCTTTGCCTGAGGCATAAATGTAAGAACTGAAAACAGTAAGACTCATTAAATAGGCTAGAGAATAGTAGAACATGTAGAATAGTAGAATGCGACACAGGTAACCTTCTAATGTCAGTTAAAAAGGCCATGTTTCATTTCTGCCTACAAACAAGTTTATAAAGTAATGATACGGATTTTCTATTTTCTATTCTGAAGGGCCCGCAATCAGAAGATGAATATTTGTGCAAAGCGCTTGAGATACTGCTTGAGAGGAAAAATATTTATTTCTAAAAATAAAAGCTGTTCTCCTTTTTTAGAAGCCTCATTGTCTTTCAGCCCAGCTATTCATCAGCAATCATGTGACAGTAATGAAGAATCTTTCTACAAATGCTGAACATTATTTGGATACAGAAACATGTATTATTTCTAACACCAGGCCTTCTCCCATCCCACATCCTTGAACTTTGCTGCTTCACTGCAGAATGCCTACTTAGAGGCTTGCCAAACAGTAATGCCCAATTGACATTACAAAAAGAAACAAAACTCATCTCCTCTTCATTACTGTCATTTAGACTACAAATTATAGCTTCGTATGATCTCTCTTGGACTTTGCTACTCTTCAAAATCTGACCATCTGTATTTAAGGTGGGATTTTATCCACCCACTGGGAAGCACAGAGGCCCCTCAACAGAAGATTTGGACTTCTTTTTACCAGGACCATTTCCCTTCCTCAGTACTGGCAGTGGGATCACATGGCAATCCAGCTGAAGATGGAACCAGATGAAGATACCGTCTGTTTCTCCTGTACTGAGTAACTGAATCAGACTCAAGTATGTAGCAGCTTCAGGTATAGCTATGTCTACAGACTGCAGTTGATGCTACCCGGTATTTCTCCAGAAGAGTTTCATCAGGATGAGAACTTCTTTTATAAGTGAAGCTAAATGTCAGGCCTTCAACTTACATGTAGAGAACACCTCAGACCTCCAGCATGTAGGGTACTCATCCTGACATGCTTTCATATGAACACTCAGGGTGAAGGCTTGCCTGTACCATCAGCAGAATTATTGTGACCTTTCACTCCATAAGCTGAGTTTGTGCCCTTGTGTGGAGCGTTCCCACAGCACTCTGGAGAATTTGGTTGCAAGACTTTCTCACTAGCGCGTATTTCTTTACCCAGCAGGCTATCCTCTGTCTTGAACAGTCTCCAATCTCACTGGATCCCAAAATGCTGGAACACATAGCTGCCAAACTACTGCTGCTATCAGTAGTTACTTCTGCTTAAGAGCTGGTATAACTTTAAATTTGCTCTAGTCTGCTGACCTGTGCTTTACTAGGAGACAGAATTTCAAAATGCCTATGAAAATACTCTGTGCTTAGTAAACATCATAGAAGCCTAATAATTTTTGTGTTGAAAGCCTGGGTGTTAGTCTGCCTTGTATTTTAGCTTCTTCCCCAACTCTGCCTCCATCTTAGTGTACTCTGTTGCTGATGTGCCAAGCAAAAATGAGTTTTCTAAGATGTTGCTCTTCAAAGGCTTTATGTACGTCTACGCTGCACCCAGAGCTGTGACTGAATCCTACACAAATGTATACAAGGCAGCTTTAACATAAGCAGGTTGAGTATTTAGAAAAGTATAGCTGAAATAGTTGGGAGATTACATACAGGCAGGAGATATACTAGTTTCTGTGGTGAGGCTAGCAAGTAACTCAAAAGGCACTGGACATACTTGAGAGTTAGTGAATAATAAAGAAAATCAATAAGTATCCATGGGCTTCCCTAACCTGTAAGAATGAGAAATACTGGAATTTTTTTGTGAAAAAAAAATTATGGCAGTGTTCATGTGATTTCATAAATCACAGGTACTTAATTTGATAATTGATCATGCTTAGAATCTTGAGCAATATAGAGAAACAATGAGGATTAATTGGACAGCAAAAGACAAATTTCCTGTCACTCTCTGAAGGTGTTGTCTTGACTGGAGATAAAATTTGTCTGGTAAGACAGCTTTGAAAGTCATAAACAACGCAAACAAATCCTGATGCTTTCTTGGCTGAGTGCAACTTTTTATCACCTTAATAGATTACATTTATCAGATTCGAGCTAAGTCGTCTTGAGTATTGGCTAGAAATTGCACACTTACACCTTAATCATGTAATTGAGTAATTTGTCTATTACTCAATCTATTCTTAGCCTTTTAGAGAATGTATTTAGAAATTTTACCATGCAAATTGTGACCCAAGGACAGCATTGGCTGTGCTTACAATAGTCTGTTATGCTTATTTCAGGCAGTGTATAACGCAGTGACATAAGCCCTGCAGAATCTTGCAGGGGTCAGATGGCCTGGAAACATAATGGAAATATGAATGACTCATCCAGTGTTCAAAGTTTTCCTCCCTCAGACCAAAGGAACAACAGCTTATATGTTTATGGTAGATGCCAGCGTCACACACTAAAAAGTTAAGTGGTTGCAGTGGGTTGACCTTGGCTGCGAGGTTCCCACGGTCCCCACAAAGCCACTCTATCACACCCGCTTCTCAGCTGGACAGAGCAGGGAAAAAAACATGGCTAAAGGCTCATGGATTGAGATAAGGACAAGGACTGCAATTACCACCACAGGCAAAACAGACTCAACTTGGGGAAAATTAATTTAATTTATTACCAATCAAATCAGAGTAGGATAATGAGAAATAAGAACAAATCTAAAGGCATCTTTCCCCCACCCCTCCCTTCTTCCTGGGCTCAACTTCACTTCTGATTTCTCTACCTCCTCGCCCTGAGTGGCACAGGAAGACAGGGAATGGGGGTTGTGGTCAGTTCATCACACACTGTCTCTGCTGCTCTTCCTCCTCATGCTCTTCCCCTGCGCCAGTGTGGGGTCCCATCCACAGAAGACAGACCTCCATGAACTTCCCCAGCATGGGTCCTTCCCAAAGACTGCAGTCCTTCATAAACTGGTCCAGCATGAGTCCCTTCTGCGGGGTGCAGTCCTTCAGGAACAGGCAGCTCCAGCCTCGGTCCCCCCCAGGTTTCCCAGTTCTTCAGGAACAGGCAGCTCCAGCATGGGTCCCCCACAGGTTTACAAGTTCTGCCAGAAAATCTGCTCCAGAGTGGGGTCTCCATGGGGTCACAGCTTCCTTCAGGGCACATCCACCTGCTCCCATGTGGGGTCCTCCATGGTGGAGACGGGTATCTGCTCCACTGTTAACCTCCATGGGCTGCAGAGGGACAACCTGCTTCACCACAGTCTTCACCCCAGGCTGCAGGGGAATCTGCTCCAGTATCTGGAGCACCTCCTTCACTGACCTTAGTGTCTGCAGAATTGATTCTCTCACATTTTCTCAGTCCCCTCTCCCAGGTTCTATTGTGCAGCAGATTTTTTCCCCTTCTTTAATATCTTATCACAGAGGCACTGCCACTGTCGCTGATGGGCTCAGCTTCGGCCATCAGTGGGTCTGTCTCGGAGCCAGCTGGCATTGGCTCTAGTGGACATGGGGGATGCTTCTAGCATCTTCTCACAGAAGCCACCCCCGCAGCCCCCCTGCTACCAAAGCCACATAAACCTAATACAGTGGTCAAAATCTAAGTGGCCTTTAACACACTCTTTTCACCCAAAAGGCAATCCAGATTTCTTCAGATAGAGCTTTTTCCATACATTCAAATTATTTTAGTATAGGCCTGCTGTGATCTTGCGACAGACCAGGATTGTCAGGCTATCGACCTTTCCACCAGTGTGTGAGGGATAGAGAGGATGGAACCTCTAGGTCTACTTAAAAACATCTAAGCTGTTTTCTTGTTCCACTGATTAATCAGAAGGCTGACTGTATTCACTACCACAGGAACTAAAATTTCCTTTTTTCAGATTCACGTAGGTATTTTGTCTGTTATAACTCAATGCTTGTTCTGTGGTTTGTGGCTTCCTTGCCTAGTTACAAATGTTCTTGATTGAGTTGTATTGTGGATGTGGCTAAATATATTGCTTCCTCTTTCCTTGAGTAATAGCTTCCACTACAGTCTTGATATTGCTGCACAGCTGTCATGGTTTAACCCTAGCCGGCAATGAAGCCGAATGTAGCCACTCATGGGGGACGGAGGAGAGAATCAGAAGAGTGAAAGTCACAAAACTCATGGGCTGAGATAAAGATGGCTTAACAGGTAAAGCAAAAGCCTGGTTTTTTACACAAGCAAAGCAAACCAAGGAATTCATTCAATGCATCCCATCACCACTTCAGCCATCTCCAAGAAAGCAGGGCTCCATCATGCACAACAGTTACTTGGAAGACAAACACTGAACATCCACCCCTTCCTTCTTCTTCCCCCAGATTTATATGCTGAGCATGACACCATATGTTATGGAATACCCCTTTGGTCAGTTTGGGTCAGCTGTCCTGGCTGTGTCCCCGCCCAGCTTCCTGGGCACCCCCAGCCTCCTTGTTGGCAGGCCAGCATGAGAAGCTGAATGCTCTTTGACTGCTTAGCAACAATTGAAAACAGCAGTATGTTATCAATGTTATTTTCATCAAAAATACAAAACACAGCACTATACCAGCTATCACGAAGAAAATGAACTCTATCCCAGCTGAAATCAAGACAACAACTTCAGTACACTGTATTCACAGCCAAGTCAGCATTTTCTCTATAGATCATTATTTTGAGGCATCTCAAAATAATATGACTGGAGTTTTTCGGTTTTATCCTCAAAGAAATACAATTTTTGGGGAACTGTTTGATAAAATTATCTTTAATTATGAAATATTAAGCATGACAAAAAGCTTTTTTTTTACATTAGAAACATTTCTTCCATTTTTGCACTTAAGACAAAGATCAACTACTTTTAAAAACCTTTGTATTTCTCAAAGCTACAAATTGTTCTTTCTGTCATCAGGATCATTTTCCCTATCTCCATGTACTTGGGTGGAGTGCATAAGAATATGGTTCCTGTAAACAAACAAGTTGACAAAACGCTTTGTAAACCACTAAAGAGAGCTGCAAGCACCATCACTCCTAACTCATCCAGCCTGCAAGACAGGACTGCTCAACTTGCCTCTCTTGTTGCAAACTGTTTATCTACCACAGAGACTACTGATAACTTTCACTCAATTTAGTAAAATTCTTATTAGTTAGACTTAGAATTTTCCCACTACAATGGCAAGTTTAAATTGGAAACAGGTTTTTCTATCATCTGAACTTTCAAAGAGTGATTCTTGTGTATTACCAACATAATTTTTACTCCATTAAGTTCATTCTGCCTTTCACGTAAACAGACAAACTAACTTTGTGTAGTTGTTTGGCTATACGGGAGCAGATTAACTTTTATGAATGATTCCTTTCAAGGAAAGATTGATTTATATTTAAACTAGTGGGTCCTCTCAGCAGTAAGCGAGAGATTTGTTCAGTTTATCACGTTTGTAAAGCTTACCACAGAGTAATAACTCCACATGTTCTACAACTGCAATAATATTTAGTTGCAGAAAATTACTCCATTTAGAGCCAGCATAAATATCCCAAGTATACAGTTTTCCTCCATAAAACAGATGGGCTATCACATGCACTGCACCTATACTGGTTCTGCTGAACAATGCAATTCCTTGTCCTTGGAAACTAACCCAAATCTCTTATATCATAGCTGTTAAGGGTAAGCACTTCCAGAATTTCAAGTGCAGATACAACTCTTACAAGAACGTATGCTTTTGGGTGGATGTTTCATTGCTACTAGTGCATCACAAAGTGAACACTGCTTTCACGCAGTCAGCTTCTTGTCTCATTTTATACGCACATACTCTCAAAAACACTTTTAAAACTTTTGCCAGAAAGAAGACTCCCACTAACAACGAACAGACGTTGCTATTTGGCTTGCCCACATCAACATTTGAATCATACTATCAACAGAAACCTATTAAAAATGCTTGTCCAGCATAGCTGTGTTAAGCACAATACTTAATAGCAATTTCAGGACACCTAAAAATACTCCTGATGCTATGGTACTTTGAAGCACACTATTGATTATCATCCCCCCTTCATCAGCGCAGCTGGTTAATTGAGAATACAATAGTTTGTATTCAGACAGAAATCCTCTTGCAAAAGCAGTTGTTTGGAATTGATCAAACTTTAAATCACGCTTCCCAGAGGGGACCTGGTTTTCTCAAAAACGCTTTGTACTAAAGCTAGTTTACTCACGGTGTTCAAAGATTCAGATTCAGAAGGGTATAATTTCAGTTCAGCCTGCAGCATGCTGTAGGACTCACACACTAAGTGCTGGAATGTTACTTAAAGGAGTATTTCTGTTCTTGTTCACAACATCAGCATGCAGAAGACAATTTAGGCAGCACTGGGTGAGATCGCATTGCAGTGGTTCAGGTTATTAAATCCACAGAGGACCCAACCTCTTCCTCTCAGCAATTACTAAGCCACCCCACATATGTGCAAATAAGAACATATGTGCAGTTCCATGGGGTTTCATCCCATCACTAGCCCGGTTCTGCATTTATTATGCATGCATCTGCCTAGTCAGGCTACCTTTTGTGCTGAATTTGGATTCTGTAGCTTCCTTCTTCTCCCAACACCAATCTGAACTGAGACCATGTCTGAGAACCAGCAGGTGCAGGCTCAGGGAAATGATACTGCAAGGCAGAAAAAGCACAGAGTAATTCCTGGAGGTTTGCAAACCTACTCTTCACTGGCTTACTAATTCAAGATCTTATTAAGTATCACTACTTGGAGACTGCCCAGGCATAGCAATGACTTGAAGTACTCCCTGCCTTAAAAGCTCTGGTGCTTGACACAGTTGCTACAAAAAAAAAAAAAAAAAAAAAAAAAAAAAAAAAACTCAGATCTTTAAATATTCGTTTCTACTACACTTTTTTAAAAAAAAAAAAAAAAAAAAAAAAAAAAAAGGAAAATTTACATCAGTTGAATTCCTAACCTTACATTTCAGCTTACTAGTGACAGGATGCTTGTGGCTCTCAAAAACCTTTGGCTCTATAAAACATAATAATCCAGCCTGTTGGCTGAGTAACTGCTACTTCCAATAGCCCTGTTGGTAAGATTAACTGTGCCTCTCACGTGTGCAGTTTCCATGGTAGGGATGGGTTCCTCACGTGCTGAAATGCCATGTCCTTGGCAGCAGCATGGCAGCAGTTCCCTTCCCTCCAGACAGCTCAGGTTTTCTCCAGGGACACTCCCCAGTAGTTCTTTCAGTTGCTGCAAACTTGGCACCTTTTTAAAGTGTGGGAATCAACCACAGGTCAGGCTGATTGGGTGCTACCTAACCCACTTCTGCTTAGTGATGAACAGTATACCCCACCACAAGCCCTGTTCAGATGGCAATTCAGGCCTTTAAGAATGTAATCTTAATTTTTTGCTGGATTATTCGGTCAAAATCAGTGATGTATTTCCTCTAACCACCCTTAAAAACAATTCACCAACATCTGGAAAGCCTGCCTTTTATATTTTTATGAATGACAAGTTATGCATGTCCCTCAATACAGAAGTCACTGTGAAGGCTACTCAGTGTTCCTTGATAATGTGATTTTGAAAAATTGCTATTTCCTTCCAGGTTTTTCTGTAAGGGTACAATTTTGGCACAATATAAGAGCTCTTGAGAGCTGATGGCACAGCTCTTGAGAGCTGTATAAAAAGAGGTCTATCAGAAACATGATAGTAGCTGAGTGATTTTCAGACTACTTTTCAGCCAGTTCCCAAATGTTACATTTACCCAATATTTGCTTGGAATCATACCGGTTTGCCCTCTGCTATCTGAGAACAGCCAGGCTAATCCTGCTCCAAAGACCTCAGCCTCTACAGTAACGTACCTGAAATACTAAGACTCTGATCCTTTGGCTGGTGAAAAATTTTGAGCCCATGTTTAATTTTCTTAAGCCTGGAGATACAGATATACATATATACTGTTGTATCTTCATTGTTTTAATTTTTCTTTCATGTATTACTAAAGACAGAATTGAATTGCTGCTTACGTTCATCTACTGAAAATTTGTTTCTCCACCAGTATATTGTTTGCTTGCTTGCTTGCTTGGCCATTTCACATGGGGTGTAATCAAATCTTCCAGATCATCTCACAGGTGCTTTGATCTGGTGCCTACATTTATGGTAACAGAAAAGAATGCTGCTCTCCAAGATGTACAGCACACATCACCCTTAGCTTTAGAATGCAGATATGGTCCTTCCTCTGCCTGCTGAGCTGTAATTTCCTCCTTTTTTCTAACAGCTTTGGGTATTCAAGACGTAACCTTGATTCTCCTGCATATACAAGGTTGCTTTGTTAATGACCAGAGAATGCTTGGCTTGTGAGAGGCCCTCCTCAAATACTTTAATCTCCAAGGTCAGGATGCTAGTCAAGACAGTAACTTTGGGAAAGAGCTGTGACTCACTCTTGCTTCTCTGGCAATTCCAATTAGGAATGTTTTATTTTCCCAGTACTTCTTCTAATTTGGAGCAGGACAACAATATCACAAATGAGCCGATGCATATTGTCTACTGATCTTATATTTGATGCAAGTCTTTTGGGATTGTTATAGTAAGAAATACTTTTTTTTTTTTTTACTTATACAAGAGTATAAATGGAACATCCTGAAGGACACCAGGAAACTGGCACTCGGCCTTGGAATCACAGGTAATTAATCACTTCTTTCAGACATGCTTATGAGAGTTGTCTGTGCAGGCTTGCTGTAACCTACGTGCTCTGCAATACACTTGGAAACCTCAGAGAGCACTGCAGGCACTGCCAACTCTTACGTAGGGCTGGCCGACGTGAGCATAAAACACTGTGTCTCAGTGCAGTTAATTTCAGTTATAAAAGTACACAGTTGCCCGAGACAGCTATTTCAGAGCATGCCCTTGTCTCCAGGTCTTGTCACAGATGCTGCGCTCTTTTGCAGCCTAACTACAAGCACAAAATTCTGTTGCATGGCATGCCGCTACGTGCTCTTGATAACGGGTCTTTTAAGTATTTTGGTTGAATCTCTAGTCAGAATGAAGTCATACAACTAAAACAAGTTGCTGAAGCACCACATCCTTTCCTGTAAACATGCAGAAGGCCACTTTACAGGAAAAGCAGAAACAAATCCTCTGCAGGTATCATTTCCCAGTGGAAGGATTTGTTGCCTGACCAGCTTGGGGGCAGAGGCCCTGGAAAGCAGCACCAACTGCACGGTAGCGCAGAGTGGACAAGGGAGCTGCAGCGCTTGGACCACTGAGGCCGTCATGCCCCACCGGGCTGACAAGGAGTTAACAGCAAGGCCAGAGCCGCGGCAGGCAAAGCCAGCGCTGCCTCAGAAGCTGCCCGGAGCAGAGGCCGTTGCCCCCAGCTTGTCCCTGG
>NW_010565592.1:61765-68371 GCF_000687285.1 Phaethon lepturus | reverse complement strand
AGACCGGCCCCAGAACCGAGCCCTGGGGAAAGAGAAGGAGAATTGACTTTTGACCTCCTTGACAGTAATTCATTAAAAAAACACAATGAAAACTTAAAAAAATCCAGCGGAACAATTGGGTGTTAAAAACAGTGCTTCAACACTGTACTTCTCCTCGTATTAATGTAATATTGATTTTTTTTTTAATTTCTACCAATAAGGCTGAGTGAATTCCCTTTTCTAAACAAGATTTATAGTGCTTTATTTCTCTGTCAAGATGATTTTCTTGATATTCACTAGCTTCACATTTGTTTAAAAAAAGGTTATTTAATCCAAGTTCTGTGTTGAAGAATCAAAAATCTTAATGTCATAATTTAGATTAACAAAAACTAGATTATTGGTTTAAATAGTAAATATATTATTAGAACTTTCATGGCTATTAACTTTTTTTAATGTCAGAAATATTGCAAGTATCTGCACAGGCTTTTATTTCATATGCTAATAAACACAAAGAAATTGTTTACTTTAGAACTTTCTTAAACCTTTACCAGCATCCCCAATTTCCAACGTGTAGTCGGAGGCATTTCATTTTCAGCTGATGGAGGAGGAGTCTAGGAGGACTCTAGACTCCTTGAGTCATAAAATAGTGCTTTCTCTGTCATTTCTTTTTCTTGTTTTTAACATCAGTTTCCACACTGACAATAGTACACTATCTTTAACAAAGGGAAACAAAAAACTATCTGTCTCCTCTTCACTCTTCTCCTTGCTCAGTTGCTCTTGCTTCTCCTTGCTCAGTTGCTCTTGCTTTTTCATGTGGAATCTTATATAAATGTAAGAAGCACACTCTGATATCTTAAGTATTATTTTCTTGAGCAGTCTAATCTTTCACACAGTTTTAGCTGTTGAAACCAAATCTTTTGGTCATTTTCAGTGCACAGTTTCCCTACTCAGATTGTATGCATGCACAGAGCTTTACCTAGTCGGATTATATGCAGATAGACACTTGCAAGCAAATGGAGCTAACTTGCTTGCTGAATTTACTTGCATGATTGTTTTGTGCAGGAAATTGTGTGTGCAAATAACCTTGATTAAATTCAAGCTTCTCATGCTAAGTTCTGAAAATCTGTTGTTGGAAAAAAGTAAATTTACATTTAAATTTACTCCTGCTAGAAGTCAAATCCCAATTTAGCCCTGTCAACAAAAATTAAGCTTATATATACAAAGGAGTAGTCGGATAGATTTATAATCAGGTATGATGCATATGACTGAATGTGATATTAGTTAATGCTGTCTGAATAGGCATATAAGTTATAGATTGAAGCCTTAAGAACCTGAATTATGTTATTTAAAAGTTACTAAATTGAGTTTCTCAAGTTTGAGATGAAAAAGCTGCCTTTGATTAGTGAGTAGATACATTTATAAGAGGAAAAGATGAGACATAGAATATGTGAAACAAAGGATCACAACCCAGGTACTTGTGATGGTATCTCTAGAAAGCAAGCTAATAAATTACAAACTGTTACAAATTGTTTCAAAAATATAAATCTGATTTTCTTTGGGCATCATCTGGTTTCATTGCATTTTTGTTGAATCAGCATGCTTGAATCTGAGCAACATCAATACTGCAGAAACCAGGTGTAAAAATTAATCTCTTTCTGATTTCCATCCCCACCCTTTCCATTAGCTTTGGGAATTCATGGTCAGGTTCGGCAGACTGGGAAGGGATTAGAAAAGAGAAGGGAAAAAGTAGTTTGTTTCACAAGTGTAATTCAGAAAAATCAAGCTGTGCTGTCATGCCGTAAGGAGATAGCAAATCAAAATGGCACGCGGCTCATTGCAATGATGATAATTATACAGCAGTCTCTTCACTTTCTGTATGCTTTGATCATCAGTCTAGTAATACAGTAGTTTCATAATTGAGTTGGAAGTATATTGGGATCACTGTTTAGAAAGTGGAGACTATAAGCTGAATGCTTCCATTTTTCATTTTGGAAGACAACAGACGCTACATTACTGAAATATAGTCAAATTAATGACTGAATATGGATTAGCTTGTCTATATCCATGCTTAGTACCAGCAGGTACATAGGGACTGTTTCCTTAAGCATTTGAGAAACAGTCAACTTGATGTTGTCATCAGGGGGTTATCCCTGGTAGCCTGTTTCCAGCAGGTAGCCTGGCGGCCAGCTTAGAATGCTGGTCTCTGTAGGTGGATTTAAGTGAATGGAGTGGAAATGCATTCCTCTATAGGACAATTTGGGTCATCTCTTTTATTTAGGCTTTTGGTAGGAATACCTCTTTCCTAATATCTCAGCTGCCACTTTTGTTGCAGTGATCTGTCAGGTCCTATCCCTTCAGTGACAGAAACACCAAAAATGAGGTGCCACTTGGATCACTTACCATGGTAAGAGGGTAACCATCTATGATCAGATCTCTCTCTATCGTATCTCTTCAGGGGAATGCTTGTATAATTTTCACTCCATCACTTACCTCTTTACTTTTAGATGGTGTAGGTGCACCCCACGGGGATACATTTTGTATCTATTTATGCAGAATTAGCCACTTCCAAATAATCACCATTGGCAGGAGAGGCAGAAGTCCTGTTGGTATGTTGGATGAATCGGTAACTTTCTACAGTTCATGAGAAAGCACTGCAAGAGGGCCCTGCTGAGAGGAGCTAGCAGAACCAGTGTCTTGGGGTCCATCCTAGGGGTTTGTGTCACAAGAGCTTTTGCAGGTTCCCAATAGAAAGTTACTGTTTATCTAAATGTGTGTCAAAACATCTGCCATTTTGCAAAATGGCTTGCAGTTTTGCTAAATGGATGCCAGTTACTAGTCTGCTTCATAGTAATAGTTACAAAAGCTGTTGTCTGCTTTCAAGTGGCACTTGAGTGACTTTGTTGTATCTGAAATACTTAATTTCTGATAGTTGTAGTTTTGTACTTCTGCCGTTGCCTAAATATCTAATCAAGACAAGACTTGTTTAGGGAGGTCCAATCTATTGTTAGACCAATTGATATGGCGTGCCCTTCTCCCCCCGCCCCTGCAGTAAGCACAGAAGTGCTTCAAGTCTGAAACGGAAGAAGCCATTTAGGGATCACTCTAAATTTAGCTAAATTAGGGTATCCAGTTTGACTGTAGATAGAAGGAGAAGATTTTAGTAGGTACAGATGGTTTAGAAAGGACTATATAGCGTTTGGGGTTGTCCCTCTCTAGCTTCATATCTGCAGTGGGTTGTCACAAGTTTAACACTCTTGACTCACTCTGTGATGAAGCCATAATGGAAATAAGTGTTTTTAAGAGAGGATGGTGAGGAGTCAGGGGTTTCAATTTTTATTTTTTTTTTTAAGGATACACAGACTAGACTATTTTCTTCATCATTTGATTTCCCATTAGTAACCAAGGATGTACTTTTGGAAGCAGAATGGAAGCTGATGCAAAACGTCAGTTCACCACATGAGTGGGTTCCCAAATTCCACTAGTGTTTTCAGTGTTTCTGCACTATAGAACCATAAAATTTCTACTAAGACTGGGCCTAATGAGAGTTGGTTCAGCCTCAGATACTGATCTCAATTAATAAACAGACGAGGCATGGTGTGAGCACTGCAAGCTCTCCTGCACTGGCCTGTGGCATGCTGTGATCCTCCTGGTGACTCCTTCCAGGGTGAGGAATTTACTCTGTTGTGAAAGTGGGCCTATATCCAGACTCTTTGAGGTTGCAGGCAAAAGTGGAGTTGTGATGATGTTTTGGGTTTTCTTTGGTTTGATTTTTTTTTTCCCCAAAAAAGGATTTTAAGAGACCACTGAATTAGTTTACTTGTGTACCAAACCGCTAGCACATGGTAATAGCTATTAGTAAGTAGTAACTTGGGCTGAATTCAAGTGTGTTACAGTTCATGTAAAACTCTTCTAATAGGTTGGGCAAGCAAACCTTAATTTGTTTCTGTGTGATTTGGCTATCAGCCAAAATTAATTCCTCTTTGAAAACATGAAAGAGAAGAAATACATTGTGATTAATTTCTGTACATTGCTATTAAGTGTAAAGATTGTGCCATAGTTACACAAGGGAAAACATTTTTTTTTTTCTCCAGTGTTTGACTTATTTTATGTACTACAGTTTTTCTTGCACTTACATTAGGGCCATTTGTGGCAGGGTTTATGTTCTACTTTGTGAATTAACTTGATACTTCATTTTGCAATAACCACTGCATATTTCCATGATAGGCAAGTAGCAGCTCATATGTTGCTATTCCATTTGCTTCAGGCAGATCAAAACCATTAAAATGGTAGTTACATTAATGTGAATTAGAAAATGACAGTATTCTTTTACTTTAAAATAAGCATGTCAATAAAATTATTAAATCCCTCAAAAACAATAAATGCTGAGGATGAGATGATACCTTTTGATGAATGAGAAAATTAGGCAGCTGCAAATAGTATTTGAGACTTTCTAATGTAGTTTATATGCAAATTAATAACACATTTACAGATTGAAAGCACAGCCATTACATGGACAGAGATTGTCAAGATATAATTAATACTAAATTTTGTTTTATCTTTATCGGACTTGGCAATAAATGAAACGCAAAAATGTTAATGCAGTACTCTTGCCTAGTAACTCTGTTCCTGTATTTTGTAAACTGTGAATATTCATTGTTCTAATCTGAAATTCACTTTTACTATAGGCACAAACCATGTGGCATTGCTTATTTTCCCCATTTGAAGAGGTAAGTGACACAGTGTACTGTGTCATATGCAATATGATCAACAAATTGGTAAATATGTTTGGAGCATCATGAAGCAAGTGTTCTGAAATGTCCTCCCTGGGCAAAGGATCCCTGTGGATGTTAACTGCAGCCATATTAAGGCCTCGCTGGTACTTGTCGGTTCGTAGGCACATTGGATGCCTATCCTGTTGTACTGGATGAGTTGTCAAATGGACAGATTCTTGTGTTGATGTCAGAATGCAAGATAATGGATTATTAGTATTGCTGTTTGTATTTTGTCTTGTATTCCTTTTTTGTACAGAAAGAAGTGAGGGTGAATCAAACAGTTGACTTAGGATGGGAGCTAATGAAGAATTTCTGTAAAATACTCAGGAAAACACTTAAGAAAGAGCACATTAATTGTGGATTGGGGTGGATTGTTACCTTGTGACTGAGTTACTGTATGAGCAATAGGAATTTTGAGCTCAAGTAAACTCAAAAGAAAAATAAATTTTTTGTTTTGGATGGCAGAGAGATGTCAAGATAATGCACTTGCGGTTTGGCAACAGCAAGGAATGATGTGGAAAGACTCTAAAGGAATATGTTGCGGCTGTCATGACCCCTGGAGTGGAATCAAACATCAGTATTTCTGATCCTAGTTAAAAGGTAGCCCAAAGAAGTGGTCTACATTTATTGCTTCTGTTTTGGGTATGGTATTTTATTCCTCGTGTTTCTGATTTGTAATTCATTGCTGCAGCCCATCAAAGGAAGGACCATGTTGCCATGCAGTTGTGGAGCTGGTGGAAGTAAGCAGTCAGGGATGGGGTTTGGGGAGGTTGCGGTTGTATTGAGAATGGTGGAGAAATTGAATTATTAAGGAGGAGAGATGTGTTAAATGAGAGTAACAGACTATTAGTCAGAAAGTTGACATACAGAAAATCATCTTCAGTGGGAGGGGGACGTGTCTGCAAGGAGGAGGACTTTGGTTACTTTGCTTACTTTTAAATAATTGAATCAGAGAGTCCAATTTCCGAAGCGATACCTTGGCATCAAAAAAGAGAGGATCAGCATGTGAAACCAGTTACTCCAACGTCCTTGAAGAAATTACTTCTTTAAAGTATTGTGGGATAGAGAAATTATACCCTATCTCCTTTGGTGTTATGTTCCTTGGGGCTGGATGGTGGCACAGCTGGCATTAGACACACACTAGAGAGCTGGGCAGGGGATGCTCTCAGTCTAGAGCCTGTTTTTCCCCAATATCATTCCTTAGCTTGGCAGAAGAAGAATTGGAAAGACTTGCTGATGAAAGATAAAAACATATGTTTTCATATGTACCCTATAGTTTACAAATTCTTATTAAAAAGTACTGTAAAAATAAAAATATTTATGTACTCAAGGAAGTCATAACATGTTCTTCCCCTTCCTTGAATTTTCTGTGCATTATCAAATAGTTGCATATTTGCTAGTTCCTTTTTATGGATTTTGCCAAAACAAAATTAATACAAAAAAATCCTTTGAACTCAAAAAGATCTGACAGAGACTTAGTCTTTCAAATACTGAATTTTTAATCTATTAATTTTAACACAAAAAAGAACTGATGAAGGCTTTTGTTATAAACTCTGAAGTTAGTTTGGGCCTTTTTTTCCTTTCTGGTGTTATACCAGCAAACACTTTTTTTTCCTTGACAAATGTTTTCCAAGATAATGTTACTTGTAACACCCTGCTGCCAGTTCTGCGTCTAATATTTTCATAGGAGTGAGGAGAGATAAGGATGTTTTATAGAAAGCAAATTTGGCCTTTGCAATTAATTCTAAACTCTGAATCTGCCTCATGGTAAGTGTTTATAAAGCTGTCATTGCAGTCTGGTCTTGGTGTACTCCTTTGGGCTTTGTTTCTTCTGTGTTTTGGTGATGTAGTGCCT
>NW_010565592.1:26828-61734 GCF_000687285.1 Phaethon lepturus | reverse complement strand
TGTAGGGAATGACTTACAATGTGATGAAATTAGTACTTATTCTTAAAATTCACCCAAGTTCAGATGTTGCAGTAACTTCGATTTAGAACCCAAACTGCATGTATTACTGGATTTGCAAGTGCTTTGCAACTTCAAAAAATGATGTTAGCTTTTACAGTATGTGTGTAAAAAGGGGAATAAGTTAAGATCATCACTTTTGGCCCTTAAGTTTGATGGTTTGGTTTTAACATTTAATTTTGTGAGAAACCCTGATGCTGAAGTTCTGTTTTCATACACTGGAAGTATGACCTCGAATGGACCTAAAGCCTCCGATGAGTAACCGAGATGTCCTTCAGTTTCCTAGAACTTTTTGAACAATAACATCATAGAATAATTCGGGTGGAAGGAGGTTATCCTGTGAAGTTTTTAGTCCAGCCTCCTGCTTAGCCATGTGATTAGACCAGGCTGCTTACAGCTTGATGCAGTTGGGTCTTGATGTCCAAGGATGGAGACTACACAACTGCTATGGGCAACTGATCCAGTGCCTTACTGCCCTCATGGAGTGGGAAGGCTGCTATCAGGTCCCTCCTCAGGCACCTCTTGCAGGCAAAACAATCGCAGTTTCCTTAGCTTCTCATTCTTGGTCAAATGCTTTGACTCCCTTACCATCTTGGTGGCCCTCAACTGAACTTGCTCCAATTTATTGATGTCTGTCTTGTATTTCTTTAGACCTAATTCTAAAAAATTAGGAAACGGAAGCATGTGCAGACTCAACTTAGCATTTGTGCTGCCTTTGCTCACTCATTTGTGACCTACATTTTAGAGATACTTGAATTTTTACAGACTTTCCTTAATCTTGAGAAAAAGCGTTTGCCTACTTTATTATTAAAATGGAGCCATAGCTGCAACTTAAAAATTGAACTAATAACACAAAAGTGCAATTCTACTTTAGCATTCATTAGGGCAGGAAAGTAAGCATTAAAAATAAACACATTTTAAATTATTTTTCTTTATTCACAGCTGGAAAATAACAGAGTTTTCACTTCTTGTTTTTTTTAATAAAACCCACATTATTTCTAAAGGCAAACCAGCCTCCTGTGTTGGGTTTCACTTGTTCATCTGTTTTCAGATCAAGGTTCTCTCACCTTGTTAGAAGAAAATACACTGTGTGTTGCACTGCACAATAGCATAGCCCTGAGGTGTTGCTTTCAGTTGAGGATATTTTATTTGCTGGTAAGGGGATGAGGTCTGTTAAGAGGTGCTTTCTTATGAATGAGAATAAGATTTCTGGAATTTGTAAAATGTCTTCCACTGAAGGTTGGGCTGTGACGGCTGTCAGCATTCATGATCTTGGAGTCAACACTGTTTCCCTGACTTGCTCTGTAAGCGAGTTAAACTCGGACACACATTTGTCTTGGGCTCAGCCCTGTTGTGAAAATACTATAATGTAACTTTAGGGTCAGTGAATTTTAGACAGTGATGAATTTCAGCTCTCATCTCCTTGGGAGCTGTGGTTTTGTCCCTAGTCATGCCAGGGGTGGCTAATTCTCAAAAACTGGTGTAGGTATTACACAGCTTGAGCTATGACACAGGCTACTTAATGAATGAAACCTGAAAAGGTAGAATGGAGCAAAGATTTGTGTGTGTGTCCAGGCCAAGTTCTTGGCACCAGAACAGATGTACCTTCTGTCAAAGGGAAGGGTTCTCCTCCCTTGTGCTCAAGTCTTTGGCCATACTATAAGTTGTCAGGAGCAGAACTATTAAGAATAGAGGTAGTAAGCAAGTGGCTAGTGATGGATCGCGAGATTACCCAGTATTTAAAAAAGAGGACAAAGTTTCTTTCTTGCTCCGCTGCACGAGAAATTGGTGCAAGCAGAGTTCACTGGAGCAGGGATTGTGTTGGGGCACGTAGATAGATGGAGGAGACGATGCCATATGACAAAAAAACCCCACCTTTATTTTTGGCAGATACTGCAGAAGATGTGGGGAAAAATAGTTTGAGTAAAACCTGCTTATAAAAGTGTATTTTTACAGTGCAGAAATAAGAATGCTTTACGCTCTGACTTAAATATTATTTCGTAGGTTAGGTGAACACCAATGAAAAGTGAAAAGGAATGAAAACCATTATTGCATTACATTCCTGAATGTGAATCCCTATGAATTTCTATGTGTGTAGGTGCTTGCTTGCTATTTACATATAGCTAGAGCCCTGGCTCCAAAGAAAGGAACAGGTACTGCAATGACAAAGAGGCAGTCATATGGATTTATGCGCTGGAGTTATGCATTATTCATATAAGAACAAGGTATGAAAAATGAACATGTGTGATTAACCGCAACCAGAACAACAGCAACTTGCACACTGATAATTTAGACTAGTTTTATAGTTACTTACTAGGCATGCAGTACTGTTATTTACAAAATCAGGGTTTTTACAGTACACCTAGCAAATGTCACATTAGTTGGTGCTTATGACATCTTTAGCTACGCGATATGATTATGGGATATATAAAAATGCACAGTTTGTTCCTCATCCAAATTGAAGAGTCAGATAATGCTCATCTTGGAAAGTGACTAAACGTTTAAAGCAGGTTATTTTATAGAGCTTTATAAGTTACATTAACAGCTTGGTCATTCTGTATATAAAAATTAGCTGCTTTCTTAATTATGCACATGCTGAACTGGAATATTGCAGTTAATGGTGGACTGTTAAGCTGGTACCTGACTGTTAGGTATTACATTAACTCCTAAGAAGGTCAGTGCAAAGGCTATGGGTGACTTAAACTTTATTTTGAGGGCTTCAGGTACACTTAGCCAATGTCTTCAAGGGATATTCAGCTGCAGTATGTAATTAAAAGGAACAGTAAAAGAATGCAATATTTTCTTTCAGGAATGGATTCCTGCAAATTAGTCTTTTTGAGGCTCACTTCTAATAATAAGGCACATGTAGGGCTGTTAAATTTAATTGCATGTTTATTGTTGTGTCTGTGATAAATTTAGCTTTTCATAGCTTTATAAGCTATGATGATTCCAAATTTTGTCAAATGTATTTCTATATTCTTACAGAAATGCATAGTGTTTTCCCAAAGTTTCAACTTGGTGTTTACCTTCTACAGCCTATATTTTAGTAAAGGGTTTTGAAAATAAAATAACAGATAATATTCATGTGAATGTTTTAATGTACTCTAAAGGAATAGCATAAGATCTTTGCAACTATCTTTTGGTATTCTTTTCTCTCCCCCCCCCCCCCCCCCCCCAAAAAAAAGCCCAAAACATTTCAGGTATGATTATCTTCTTCTATACTAGAGCTGTATATGAAAAAACAAATCAGGAAGATGGAACCAGATCAAATAGCAGATACATCTGAAAATTAACAAGGGCACGGTTCTTCAGAACTTGTAGTCTTCTAAAAGTATGAACCTACTTTTGTTTAAGCTTTTTCATTCAGCACTATAGTTACTAACATGAAAATGAAAAAAACAGGTCAATATGCTGTTTGATTTTTTTTTTTTTACTAACCAGATGTATTCTGCATTTTTGATTAGCCAAGCATGTGTCAGAACTCTACAGACACTAGTTGCATATGGTATAATTAAGGTATCATGGAATTTCTCAAACTAGGTCATGCCTAGTTGCACAAAGGAAAGAAAATATTTCTTTTGGGAAGAAAAGCTCAAGTAGAGTTTTGGACTATATGACCCAAACTCTTGACTCTGTGAAAGGTAACGTATTTTACCTAGGTTTGTGAACAACACCTCATGTCTGCACAGCTCTTACTTTCGTACAGCTACTGGCTCTTCGTTTATGTAATGGTTGCTGGTAACAAAACAAAGCAAAAAGAAAGGAAGTTAGTCGAAGCATTATTATGGAAAGTCCTGTAAAATCTGCAGTAGCCATTTCCCCTGCCCAGGTAGGAGGATTATTCATTCTATTAAGCTCAATTTTTATTTTAGTTCCGCAGATAAGGCTTTAAAATTAACTTCTAAACTTTCCTGTTTTTCCAGTGCTCTGCATGTTATAGTGACTAATTACTTTGTTATAAAACCATGATTTTTATTGAAGCTTCAGAATGTTTCATAATTCGGAAGGGATGGCAAAGTTAATACTAAACCTGCTGTGTGAGCATCACTAGAATGAAGCCAGGAATTTAAAAAATTGTAAAATATCTGCTAGGGTCTTGTCCAAAGCTGGTCATAATCAATGGCAGTCTACAACTGGATTCAATGAGTATTGACCCAATCCCTGGGTAACTCACTGCTGTTTTATGACAGCCAGTTATCTTTACAAATGTAGACAGTTAAATATTAAATTGAAAATACTTCTTGCTTGTGAATGTCAGTGGATGAAATAATTCTATATGAAACAAGAAACGGTAAAAAATAGATAATCTGGAAGACAAAATATGTAGAAGCAACTTTCTGATCTCGTAAGATAAACCTATTTTCTGTAGCTTCATTAAAGATTATAAAAAATCTCCTGGAAGAACATTGGTGAAAGAAAGGTATTTGAGAGATTTGAGGTTGCAATGATTGTAATGGATAACTATTTCTCTTCATACTGATGGTATGCACAGATACATTATTTGCCTTGGCATGCTGCAACATTTGGTTTTCTGATCAATAAGCTACCTAACAAACATAAAATTCAATCTTCAGGAATTCTGAGGTTGCTTACTTTCCTTAAATATATTTCTAAACTAGGTGTTTAGAGTCTGCATCATTAAAACAAGAGGTGAGGCAACATTAGTACCCTGACCACATATCACTATTCTCTTAATATGTGGTAAGTAATTTAATATAGAACCTTCATAGATTTTTCAGTCTGGTACCCTTATCACCTCCTACAGTTAGAATTAAAGTGGAAAATTATACCTCTGACATGAAGAGAACATACTAGTGAAAATGCTGCAGAGGATAATACTAACATTTACTCAACCCTGGTGTCACAGTGAAAACTTGGGTGCCTTTCAGCATCATCCAGTGTCATATGCAGGTGACATTCAGCTCTACTCCCTGTGGCGTTGTTTGAAATGAAGTGTCAGAGGCAGCTGAATCAGAATGGCTGTATTTGTATAACTGGTCTGGCTTTACAAGGTCAGTTAATTTCCAGACTAAAACCCAGGTTCTGAAATATGTTTTCTTGAATGTGCCTAAAACTGAACCTGATGAGCCACTTCTGATGGCTGGAAGAGGAGTGTTCTCTTCATACGCTTTCAGTCGGTAACGAGAGTGGCAGCTGATGATCTCAACCGTAGAGCTTTTCTGCACTTGGTGCGCTTTCCCCCGTGAGTCTGAAGGGGAACAGCAACTGATTTCACAGACAGTTAGGTAACTGCTGTTGCCTAGGTTAAAGGGATGTAATCAGTATATGCACAAGGATACATGATTTCTTTTAGCACTCAGCAGGTTTTTTTAATAGTTTGAGGATTAAACACATAAGTGCTCCTGGTTAATTCCCAGTTGAGGAGTATGTTTCAGTCACTCCATAAATACATTGCCTTCTGATAAACTTTTCACTTCACATTTTACTTTTAATCTTTAAGATCTTTCATGACCTTAGTCCTGCTGAGCTCAACTTCCATTTCCTCCACATGTCATCCTGTGCCATGTATTTAATAGGCTGTGATTTATTAATCATCTCCAAATGCAAATTGAAGATGTCAGGTGCTGGAGCCCTTGTCATCTATTCTCTAGGGCTTTAAATTCTCTGCCCAGGGTATTGGATCAGCAGTTCTGTGTGTGTGTTGAAAAATTAGATGAGTATGCAACTCAGGTGTTCCAGGCAGCTTGGCAGAACTGTGAAGTCTCTTCTGTTGCTGGATTTTTTTTATTTATTCCGCCCCCCCCGCCCTTTTTGTACAATGCCTTGCGATTCTCATCATGAAAAGTACTTTATAAATGTATGTTGAATAGTTAAGTACTGAGTCAATTTGTAAAACATCTTGATAATATTTTAAATCTGAATTAGGTTATTACCTTGATTGCGTTTGACTAATGTGCCACCTCATTAGGAAACTAGCATACATAAAGCAAGAATATTATGGTAAAGAACGAATGAAATTTTACTCGCATCATTTAGAAAGACATCTTGTGCAGGAAGAAGAAGGAAAATAGTCAGAGTCAAAGCATGCAGTTATTGTAAAATTGTAGTTCAATTTCTGAAGTAAAGAATTTATAGATTAAAAAAAATAATCATTCTTATTCAATAAAATATCTCCAAAGACTTTCTTCCCTCTTCTTTCCTTCTACCACACCTCTTAAAAAAAGAAACAAAACTTAGCTTTTATTGCTGTGACCAAGATACCTAGTAGCATGACTTTACTGATACAAAATGTCAAGCTTAACTATGAATTAGCATAATTAATGTGCGACAGGATGATTGTGGATTTTAAAAGAAAAAAGGACATGTGTGATCTCCCTGGAAAAACCATCATAGGGGTGCTTTTGAAGTAGCAAAGTAAAGAAAATCTGGATTTTAAAGGGAGGTCTTTTGTGGATAATATTCACATGAGGGCCAGAAGAAGCATAATAGGCATAAAAGTGAAATGAAGTAGAAGAATGGCTGACTAACAAAGAGACAATACATATTCCTAAACGTGTCCTTAAGTCATCATGTTTTGTAAATCTTTAATCATCCAGCTTTCTTTGGGCTTTAAAGGAGATCTCTTACTGCTAGTTCTAGTGTAGCCCTGTGACAGAAGGGAAAGCAAAGTAATTCTTCTCAAATAACTTCGTTAAGAAATGGCTGATGGTACCTGTAGGTGATGCACACGGAAGGAGGTCTGTATCAGAGTTAACAAGTAAATGGGGAAGAGCTGCTGCTTTATCTACCTCCTTTTCCTTTTGGCTGTGGATAAGAGAGGGAAGGGACTGAAGTGTGTTATAGTTGATTTGATGCTGTGGCAGGCAATGCCTTTTTGTGGCTTTCAGAATTTAGTATCTCCTAGTGCAACAGAAAGCAATGGAAGAATCATGGTTTGAAAATGTTAGGAGCATAGCATGTGGTGGTGTTCCCTGGTAGTAGTGCCCATCTACGAAGTCCTTCCTTAATCCGTTAGTATTCCTGTTATTCCTTCAATATGGGAAGGTCTAATCTTTGTATGAGAGAATTCAGATTGACATCTGCATATGGCTTTTTGATGAATGTCTCTTGATTTTTACAGTGCAGATTTACGTTGCCTTATATTGATACCCTTAATTAATGCTAAGTGATGTTGCTGCATTGATATTGAAGATGTAGGTTAAGGCTCAGGTCTGATGAATTCAGAAGTGTGTAAAGAAAAAATGTAAATTCCAGTCAAGTTTGTTCTTGCAGAGGGACGTACTAGCAGTATAACCTAATGAGTTTAATACTGCGCTGCTAGTATTTAATCATGTCATGTTCTGCTGTTCGTTAGTTAATACATATCACAGACTAATGAAAGTGTCAAGGTTAAAAATACACCGGTAGTACATTGTACAGAATGGTTTTTGGTCCTGGAAATAAATTAATTTTCCTTTCTCTAATTCTTTTTCCCCATCCCACCCTCGTCCCCATCCACCCCCCTGCCCCCCTTTTTTTTTAAATACGTTTTGGGAAAAGGGGCAGAGTGTTGGTGTAGCTTTTTTTCTTCTCCTTATATAATATTTTATTTGACAAGAGAAAAGCAAGGTTTTCTGCAAAGAATCTCATACTTTTACAGGGCTACACCACTGTGACCTCATTTGTCATAAAGGGAAAGGCTGTAACTGTTCTCTGCATAACCTTATTAAGAAACCCATGATACTTTTAGGTGTACTTACAGAAATACTAGTAGAAATACTTGTAAACACTGCACAGGGAGGAGGGGTTGTTTCAGAGTTCAGCAAGTAAACGGGGAAGAGCTGCTGCTGCCCCTACCTACCGTGGTGTGTGAGAGGAGGAGACGTAAGACAAAAGGGTAGCTTCATGCAGTGTAAGTTTTAAGGCATTACTTGATAGTGACCTGTAACAAATGTATAAGCTCTTTGGGGGTTAGTAATTGGGCCCCAAAGCTTTCCTTTTACCCAGTTAAATGTGAGTATATGTATATGTAGTTAATGATCACTGATATCCAGTATCTTACAGAAGTATTCCAGAGTTGGTCTGTTAGCTGATGTCACATTTCTTACTCACTAGCCAATTCCATTCTGTTTGGGAAGTGATGTATTGGCTCCTCTGAAGTCACCTGGATGGATCTGCTCATGTCATGGCTTCACACCTTAAAGAATCATAAGTGCTGTTGTTCTCTAAAGGTGGCTCTGGGAGTGGGGAAGCTACTGTAGATGGCTGCAGTGCAGAGTGCGCAACCTTTTGTTTTAAGTGAAACTGAAGCCTCAACTACTGTTCCTATTTAAAGGCTTTTCAACAATTATGCAACTTAAGTAAACAAACAAACTTGCTGTTTGCAAAGCAACACTAGGCAAATAGATGGGAAGAGGCGATTGAGCTCCTGAACGAAAGTGAATGTTAATCACATGTAACAAAAATAAGGACATGTTGCGAAGACAAAGGTATTTTTGACTCCTCTGGGCTTTAAATAGAGTTGACAGTGTTCAGTACCCTCACCAGACTGGATGAGATCTGGATAGGCCAAGGGCCGATTGCTATGAGAAAGGTAGGTTGAAGAGGGGTTAAAATTACATTAATTCTACTTAAATTTGATTCTAAAAAAATCTTGGAAGGCTTTTTCTATTTTTTTGTGTCTGAGCTGCCAGTCTTGAACTGCTGTTACAATAATTTGCTCTTTTTGCAGGCTGTCTTAAGTATGTCTGATGTGCTTGAGAAATAAACTATTTAAGGTAGTCTTTGCTTCTGTTCTCCTGTGTTTGTAGTGTTTCGCTGTGTATTCTGTACATTGAGCTTTTTAACATCCAGTTAATGCAAGTGTAGCAGTAAGAACATTATGAAATATGAAAGGCCTGGATGCTGTCAATAACCTTACAAGTCTGTAAATTATCCGATCCAGTGCTGGATCCTCCGTGACTTCATTTTTTCATCCTCACATTAAGTGAAGGAAAAACAATTACTGTCAGTGTACAAGTACTCCCTATCCTTTGTCACATCAAAGAGCTCTCCTGATTAAATAAAATTATCTCCTCCTCACAGTTCTGTAGTTCTAATGCCACAGTTTCTGCCTGACAGCACTGCCTGTTCATTAATCATTTTTTTCTTTTTTTCACCCTATTATTTTTCTTGCAGATGACTTAAATTTATGGCTGGCAAATGTTTCATTGCTAAGCTGGGGAATTCATTCCTTGGATTCTGATATGCAGTGTTAAAATGCTGTAATTTCCTCAATATACAGCTTGAGCTATAGAAGAGACTTTACATGTTCCTAGGTTGACTAAAGTCAGGTCTTTACTGTAGGAACAAGTGTAGCAAAGCCGTAGGTAGCTTTCTCACAGCAGAATAATTTGAAAAGCTGTAGATGGACACCTTTCGTGCCCAAGGAAGATGAAAAGCTGTTGCATGAAATGCCTCTTCTGCTACTGATGTCTGATAGCATACTTCTAGGTTCAGGAGCTGCTAGATTACAGGCCATCTTTCAACTCATAAATGTGAGATCTGGGTAAGGATTATCATAATCACTCAAATGATTGCCCTTTTGAGAGGAGTCTTGTGTCAGATGGTCAGTTCATAATGTTATTAGTGACTGGGGATTGCAGGATTCCTTTCGTGCAGTTCTGATAGTCTTTGGGGAAGGATGAAGACTGTAGTTTTGTGCTTGTAGCTTCTAATATTTACCGCAAATAAAATTATCCTCCTTTTTTTGTGATTGTCTGTTAAAACTATTTTCAAGTTCCTAAATCTGTGACTACTTATGAGCTATGGCAGTCTAGTCATGAAACTCAGGTAACACAATTTTTTATACGTGATTTCACTTCCTACTGGACAGAAGCATCATTAGCACATTGTTTTACATTTGTGTAATTTTCTGTGGGTTTTTTTCTATATCTGAGATCAAATAGTTAGGACAAACGTAGTAAGACAAAGATTTGATCTTGTACTTCTCTGTCCTCATCCTCTTTCAATCTGGCAGCAAATTTATATTCAGTTTCTACCATACCTTCTTCTCACTTCTGTGATCTGAACTCAGAAGAGTTTCTTACTGAAGACAGATAGTTGGCTGGAAGGCTACCCATTTAAGTGCACTAGCTGATACAGTCTCTAGCCCAGAGTATCAAGATACTTCCCTTTGTAGTTCTTTTTTTTTTTTTTTTAATAATCTTGGTACTGCTATTAGACTTCTTGGAAAAGCGGCTGTGAGCAGTTGCCACCATGTGGTAGACTGCTCAGTATGTAAACATTCCCTGTCTTGCATTCCAGAAGGTACAGGGAGCCCAGTTGCTTGTGTTCATAGTATGCAGCAAGAACAGCATGATAAAAGGTGTCTCTTATTTGACCAAATAATACCAATAAATAAAATATTGCCAGAAACTTTATTCATGAAAGAAAGAAAAGAGCCAACATTCAGTAGGTCAGCGTTATGTGCAGAATGATGGCAGCAGTCCTACTAACGTGCAGACCAGGTCTGTGATCTACCACATTCTTGCTTCAGCTGTTTTTAAGTAATATAGGACCTATATTGGAAAATCAGTGGGGGAAAAAAAATAATCAGTGGTGTTGTCCTAAGACTTTCTGAAGATGGGTTTGAAATCTGAAGATACATATGGCATATATATGTATTTTTAATATAGGAACTAAAAAATTCCAGTGATGATTTTTGGTACTTGTATATTTTTAATTCTAGAGTGTATATATATGTTTTCCTGCACATTCCTTTTCATCAAGTGAAAATGGAATAAGACCACTTATATAGAATAAGACCTAAGACCACTAGTGGAGTTTTGAATAAATGGACCTTTTAGAAATCTAAATACAATGATGGTGGTATTGAGTAGATAAATAATACGAAACTGGAAAAACTCAAAGTAGGTGAAGGACGTTTGTTGAATTTCACCAGTGCAGAGAGTTTTACTGTTTTCCTCAGTATCCACTTGGTACATCCAGGATTCGGACATTTCATGTAAATGCAAACCTGTGGCATTATACTTCTGTATCTTGAAATCATAGAACTACATTTGTAGGACAGAGATTTTTACATTTTCTGTCATGTTTTTTAACCATTAGTACATACAAATTGCATACCTATTGCATAAATGATAATTATTTTCTCATTTTGCAGACTGAGAGGCATTACTTTAGTCAATGGAAAACTTAGAAACTTCAGGAACATGAAAACATTTTTTATGTTCCTCTTGGTCTGTTGCACTGTGCACTGACAGTTTTATTTTCCTGCCAGTATGGTCATATTTTATCTGTCTTCAAATTTTGCTATGTTCCAAATTCTGTTCTGGAGTACAGAGAATAAAAGAAATATTTATTTTCTTTAGGGATAATTGATTAGTTGGGAGGGGGGAAGTGACTTCTGGGTTGTAGTTGCGTAATCATTGCAATGTGTGCATCACCCTACCACATGGTGGTACAGCTTTGGTCCCTGCTAGGCATGCATGTACCATCATCACCTTTCCGTCAAATTATACGGAAACTCCCAGTGGGGGTTTTGCGCTTTGTTCTTTTTGCTGGATTTTGGCTGACTGGGGGAGAACAGACAAAACCATGAAGGCTGCTAGTCAATCGTAGGTATTTTTAGTGAGTATGAAACAAATTGGTATTTTTGAGTGAGTGTAAAACAACGGTCGCGCTTACAGCAGACGCGTGGTTTGTGCCGTATAACAAGAGTTTTTCTTATGGTACTTGGAACTCCACAGCTGGATTTAGTGTGTTGTCAAACTGTCTGTGGCAGACAAACAGTACTGCTGAACAAAAATTAATCATCTGTAAATGTTTCAAATACTGGGAAGGATAACTAGGTGCATACGTTTCTTATTTCAATCTGAATTGATTTCCCCCCTGTACAATTAGCTGAACCAAAAAAAGAGTTAAGTTTATAATGGAAGTGCCAACGAGCTGTAATGTAAAGCCAGAGTCGCAGTCTCTATAAACAGCAGGTGAAGTGTGAAGGATTAGTTTGAACCCCAACAGATGCTTCTTATGAAGAGGTGACGGAAATGAAGCATTGGGTGAAAAGGTTGAGGAAGATTTATCTAAAGCATTGCTGTTGCTCTGCTATGGTTTTAGAACACCTTAGCAAATGTGCTTGTTGTCATCTGGATTTTTCCTCCCAGTCTCTCAGAATGTGCTAATTTCCTATGTGTTCTCTTCTTGCTTTCTCCCTCCTGTTCTGCAAGCAGAGTAGCCTGTGGAAGAGGGCGGCCACGCGAGCGTCGTTGTCCTTGCGGAACTCAGCACCGGAAAGAGGCAGCGGTGCCCCGGCTGGCGGCGTGGGACACGGCTCAGGGCTGCTTCTGTCCAGTGAGGGGACGGGAGGGGTCAGTCCAAACCCCTTACTATTTGATCAATTGTTTGGAAGGTTGGTTTATATGTGGGTGTAGGCATTGTGCTGGAACAGATGCACACAGGAAAGTTCTTTTGAGACCGTGTGCATTTATTTTAGGAAGATAAATACCACCTTTCATCTTTTTCTGCAGTTTTCAGGGATCAAAAGCTCTGCATAAACTGTAGGTGTGGTGTGAGAAAGCGTGTGTATATATGTAACATCTGCTCTGAATATGCAGCAGATTCGGTGAATGCTGCTAAAAAATGCTATTCTAAATACTGAATTGCATAGAACAAGACAGTTTTGGATTTCTTTTCTTATAAAAAGAATGTTTATATTTGGTAGCTGTGCATTAAGATATTCTTTCTACTTTAAGTGCTGTAAATGCATGAATCTTGTGTCCCGTCTAGTGCAAGAAAGCCAGAGGTAATTGATATCTGCCTCTTCAAATTAGTATGAGCAGCATTACTTTGAATGGTAGGAGTGGTGGACTGCTCATTTTTAGATTTTCTCTCTTAAGGTTTTGTTCTTTGTGCTTTTTTTTGACATCTGCAGTATTATAATGTCATCAGATAAACTGTTTTCTGCATCAAAGGGAAAGGTACCCCATAACAATACTGTTCGATAAAAATGCCACACTTTCTATATGTATAGATGATTTCCAAACGAGTTACTTAACGAATTTTAAAAAATGAAGATACAGTCGCCTGTTATGAAGGTTCCTTTAAGGTTCATTGGGCTTGAAATTGCTCTTGTGTTTCATTGTCTTTCTGCTTGGCCAGTCATTGTTTGTACCTGAAAAGGAGCTTTTTTCCCCTCTCCGTTCTCTAAGCAGTAAGGGTAATACACAAGTTACTAGAAACTTGTCATTGCGTGGTTTTGAGTTGTTGAGCTTGGAGGCCTGGAAGTTGCTCTGAGCACCAAGGAGTATCCCCCTCTTTTGTGATGTCAAAATTGCGGCTTTTAGCCTAGATTTGTTGTAATTACAGCCAGATATCTAACCAGCTGTCACTTCAGTGTGTATTTGGCACATAGGATCAGACGATCTCGCTGCCAGTCTCGGTACTGTGCGCATAAAAGAGCTGGCACTGTGAGGTGAACGCTGAGGCATTTCATCCCAATCCGGTGACATCCTCTAAGATCTAAATCTGCTGCTGCAGAACCAGATGTCACTTCCGACAGTGACGGAGATGATGTGTATTTCCTGACAGTGACAATGAGGGGAAGAACAGGAGGAAGAGTGCTGGATTTATTCAGCCTGACAATATATTCTTTGACATAAAACGTGTCTGGAACTAATGATCAGATGAACTTCATGTGCTAGAGCCTCTGTGCTACTACGTGTACCTACTCATGTGTTAGATGCTAAATCCTGAGCATTCTGGATTATTCACTTCCTGAATAACATGTGTGAGGTTCACATGTATTGGCAAAAGGTTTAAGTGAATGTGCTGTATGTTGAGTAATCGAACAAGTGCCGAAGGCAGTGCATTATTCTGTATTTACTATTTTGTGGTAGTGGTAGGGATAAATTTGAAATCCTCAGGAACAAATACACGGCCATCTTTTGTTTTCTGGAATGGAGCATTAATTTACCACGTTGCTCAATGCCAGATGATCTGTAGAGCAGGTCTGTCCTATGCAGAGAATGAAAAAGGGCCTGTAGGGGGGGAAAAACAATCGTGATGAGGTAGTATGTGTGTGTGTATCTGTATACTTTTATGTCAGAGGACTAATTTAGAGCACTAAAACAACATAAACGCAAATGATGTTTCTTAACTCATGAATATTCAGCTTTGTAACATTGGCAATGGCTTTTATTTTATGCAATGCTTAAGCAGAGCAGATTTTAATGCTGGCTCTCTATTCTGAAAAACATCAGTGTTCTCTTTGTATTGCCATTGTGTCTCTTACCTCAGAAATATTAAATAGACATTTTACAACTTTTGCCAGTTTATGACGCTCAGAAGTAGCACTTTGATGTTTAACGTGGCCATAATTGTGTGTGTTCAGTTCTGGAAAAAATCTTGTGCTCTTGTAATTGGAAACTTACTGTCTGTGTAGGGTGTGTTCAGTTCCCAGATCACTGCAGTCTGGAAAGAGTTAAGAAGGGAGGTGGTTAATGTCCCCCTCTGTGACTGGCAAGGTGGTTAGAAGTAGTTGTGGTTTTTCTTTTTTTCCTTTGTGTGCGTCTGCGTCCTTTCCTTTCCTTGTGTGCGTCTGCGTGTGCAGCTCTGGAGCCTCCAACATAAGAAGGACACGGACCTGTTGGAGCAGGCCCAGAGGAGGCCACAAAGATAATCAGAGGGCTGGAGCCCCTCTCCTGTGAGGACAGGCTGTGAGAGTTGGGGTTGTTCAGCCCAGGGAAGAGAAGGCTCCGAGGAGACCTTAGTGCAGCCTTCCCATACCTGAAGGGGGCCTACAAGAAAGCTGGAGGGGGACTTTTTACAAGGGCATGTGGTGATAGGACAAGGGCTAATGGCTTTAAACTAAAAGAGGGTCAATTTAGATTGGATATAAGGGAGAAATTCTTCACAGTGAGGGTGGTGAGGCACTGGAACCGGTTGCCCAGAGAAGTTGTGGATACCCCATCCCTGGAAGTGTTCAAGGCCAGGTTGGATGGGGCTTTTAAGCATCCTGGTCTAGTGGAAGGTGTCCCTGCCCATGGCAGAGGGGTTGGAACTAGATGATTTTTAAGGTCCCTTCCAACCTAAACCATTCTGTGATTCTATGGTATCTCCTTAATCATCCCAGAAAATGAAAGAATGGGTAGGAAAGTTGTTCAGAAGCAATGAGAAATAAGCTTGGAGAAACTACGGGGATTCTGACGTGAGCAAAGAGACTAATAAAGAGGGAAAGCAAGGAAAAAACCCCACCATAAATATTAAGAGATTAGATAGAGCAGTCTTCTGCAGCTGAAGGTAGGTTTTGGGTGGGATCTAAAAGACTGTGTGCATGTGCCTGGGTTCCTCTTCCCTGCTAGAGACTAAGAGATGACCCTAAAACTTAAAGGGGAGGGATCTAAGCTTTCTGGACTCGAGCAGGGTCTCTGCAGATTTTGGAGCAGAAGTAACCGTTTCTGTTTGTATACTTTAAATCTATAAAAACATCGCCTCTGTGAGTGATACCTTCTGTGAGGAGAATCTCTCTCCCCCAGACTTGAGTATACATCAGTTACTTTGTTAGCTGCCTGTTCCCTACTGAAGAAGAGCATGAAAAAACAAAAGACAAAATGTGAGGAAAAAATGACTGAGGAAAAAAAACTCCTCTTGAATTAAAAATTATTACGCAGCTTCTGAAGCTGTTGTCACAAGATGTACTTCTAGGTTTTGGTTAATCTAAATCTGCAAAGGGGTTACTGGGACCAGGATCTAGGTGTGAAATTGTGACAAGGCAGAAATGGTATTGTAGATCAATGGAAAAGTGTTTGGTTTTTTTAGGTGTGTATTTTGGAAGATCATTTGCTATATTTGGCTATAAATTAATTAGTATAGCTGGAAATATTTTAAAAGAGAATAAAAATGATTGTAGCTGTGATTAATTGCAAAACATCTGGCAGTTCTGTTGTGAATCAAAATGAATGCCAAGAATTAATTACATAGACCAGAGTCTGTGAGTTGGACAAAAAACACAGTATACTAATATCACAGAAGCACAGAATCATTGTTGTATGAGACCTCTTGAGATCATCTAGTCTAAGTCCCCTACTCAAGCAGGATCAGCTGGAGCAGGTTGCTCAGCACCATGAATGTCTCCTGGATGGAGACTTCACAACATCTCTGGGCAACCTGTTCCAGTATTTAACTAACTTTACAGTGAAAAAAGTGTTTTCTTGTGTTCAGATGACACTTAATGTGTTTGAATTTGTGCCCATTGCCTCCTTGTTGTTGGGAACTAGTCTTGCCTCCCTCTTCATTTCCTCCCCTCACTTACCACATTCTCCCTAAGCTTTCTCTTCTTCAGGCTGAACAGTCCCGGCTCTCTCAGCCTTTCTTCATGTGACAGATGCTTCAGTCCCTTCATCTTTGTGGCCCTGCACTGGACTGGCCATATCTTTCTTGTACTGGGGACCTCAGAGCTGGACTCAGTACTCCAGATGTGGCCCCACCAGTGTGGAGCGGAAGGGAAGGAAGGGAAGGATCATCTCCCTTGACATGCTGGTAATGTTCTTCCTAATAGAGGCTCTGAAGCCGTTTGCCTTTTTTGCTGCGAGTGTGTATTATTTTTCACGTTAAACTGAATTTTTTGCTCTTTCTTTCAATTTTTGCTTCGTTTGCTGCAGAGCTCAAATTTGGTTTTGCAGTAGCTGAGCAGAGGGACTACAGAAGTTTTCCCGTAACTCTGAGCAGAAAGTTAAATAAAATTTGTGATGGGGTGGGGTGAGAGCTATTCTATACTCCAAAACCAATTTGGCTAGTTAGAAAAGGTAGGTATTGGAAGGAATCATATCGTCCCGAGATCAATTTCAGAAGCCTCCTCTGGAACCTTCTTGAAGAATCTCAAGCTTTGTGTCACAGCCCTTATCTTTACGTGAATACTTTACCTGCTTTCTCTGTATTTGTGTTAAAAGTACAAGCTCCTTAGGGTGACAGGTGTCTTCTGCTGTGTGTATGCACAGTTGCCAGCACTGAAGAGTTTCTCATTGCAAATGGCCTACAATTTTTAGAATAGGTACCAGTGTACAGCATATCTTATGATCAACTTCAGACAGTTTTAGAATTGCCTGCAAACCACTGGGACTGCAGAAAGATCTTAGGAAAGAAAACCTTCAAGGGAGTACAGCATTTTACCTTCTGAACAGTTTGGCTTTTCAGTTTTTAATGTGCTTTTGTAAACGGAAGTTCATGAAATGAGAAATCTATTTTAATCGCATATTTTCTCGCTTTGCTAAAACCCCCCGTTAAGTCAGTTTGCATTTCTGAGTAAGCCATACAAGGAGTAGATGCTAGTTTCTTACCGTGTCTTAACTCTACATTGTGTGTTTGAAGTAGAAGTGTGACAAATGCTTGACATTGAAAGTTCCTCTGAAAATAAATTACTATTTTTTTAAAAAAACTTTTCTTTCTGCCTGCTCAGGAGATCTCCAGTTCAAGCATATGCTCTCTTATCATTACAGTAGGTTACACTTATATCTGTAAATGGCAACAGCTGTGTCATCCTATTATGATTATGACTGAGAAACTCTGTCACCACCAAGGTTCTTGGTGTTTGAGAAAATGTCAGCTACAGAAAATGTTTCAGTAGGCAAATGTTAGATATGAAACTGGTCTTGGTGGCCAGAACAAGAGCATAATGTTTGCCAGTTTCTAAAGTCATACAGAACTCAAAAAGGTATTGCATTTCTTTTTTTCATCATTACCTCAAAGTTGCTTATTTTCAATGAATTTTAATTCCTTTGGTAGAGGTGGATGTATTTCTTCTGTAAGAACAAACCAGTTGAGTAGCTGGTACTAGATCTCCTTTTCAAATAAGGAGAAAGTGTTACTGACCAAGTTGATGCCTCACTTTAAGGTTTCTCCTGTCTTAAATCTTGAAATAACTACTTATTCTGTATGTGGCTTGCTAAACCTGTGGTTTTTAAAAAGTACAAGAAATTTAAATTACATGAAGTTAGTGAAGTACTAAACAATGAAGCCCAACAACCTTTTTATTACCCCCACTCCCGTTTCCTTCTGAGTAACAGTTTAGAATATAATTTTGTTGATTAAACAAAGGTCAGTTAAATCTCATCAGTCATTAACTAATTAATGGATGTAATAGCTTAATGTTGGTCCCTTAAGGTTTCTATGATGAAATGTGTGTTTTGATTAATCTGCCTTTTGGTCAGCTTGATCACTGGTAGAACATGAACTGTAGTAGGGTTTTGAGGTTCCAGGCAATGTCTGTCATCGTGGAATTTTATGAGTAACTAGAATGGGTTTGTACTTTTTTAGTGGAATGCTTATTGTGATAAAAGACATACTTTTACATTGACTGTAGCTTAGAATTTCTTTCAGTTCTTTGTCCATACCTTCAGAGATTCATGAAGAGAAGCAGCTATTGCTTGGATGATTGTAAAATACCTTGCTTTTAGCAGTCATTTTTGTGCAATCAATACTTACCCAATTAAAATTCAGTTTTAACAGTAGAGTATTACTTTGACTTGCTGATTTTTCTCTCCCCATCCTCTGCCCTTCTTCATTTCACCTGTATAGCAGTGAGTGCTGTTGACTCAATTTTGGGGAAAATAATACTATCATTCACTATCTATTTTACATAGGACTCGGTCCCCTTTCTCAGAGTTATGCATCTGTTGGAAAGTAACATTTGCCTGTGTGTGCATTACAGTTTTACTTTTTGAAATACAGTAATCTTCAAATACCTTGAGAAAATCATTGTTCTTCTGCAATTCCCTAGCTTTAGCATGAATGTATTATGTATTATCTTTCTCCTTCAGAACACAGTATTGTAGCTTTTCAGATTGGGAACCTCATACATTGTGCATATTCTGTAGCATTTTCCCATCTCTAACCTTATAGTGTCTTCCATTTCCCAGGTAGAGAGTTGGATGAGTATTTTTTCATATGGATGTATATATATAAACGTATACAGACATACACATGCCTGAAAAAGGGATAATATTGACTTAAGAGACACTTTAATTAGTGAACTATTTCTACTTTCCATGCAAGCGCAAACAGGTGGCAATGCAGACATATCCTTACACATGACTAATTTTTCAATACATGCATTTTCTTTTTCACACCTGGGCAGTTGCCTAAGTGTGCATATAGCTGCTACTCTGAATTCACTGTGACTTCGGATTCGGTTGTTAGAATGTGTATTTAGATATTCTGCATGCAATGTTCTGTAGTAACGGTTTGTGATTCTTTGCATGTCTTCATATTAACAATTTATATTTTCAATTAAACTGGTAAAATTAATAGTATGACAGACTAGTTTATGTCATATGTGCAGTTAACTAATTCAAAAGATTTCAGTCTCTGGTGTCTTTTGCACCAACCAAAAATCTGTGTCATTTTAAACAGCACATGCTTTTCCCCTACCCCCAGAGAGTCATGTGTCATTATAAAAAAACTATACCGTGACAGTTTTTTTGTTAGTATCTGCTACTTTAATGTATGGTGTAGTCAGAAAAAATATTTCATTTCTTCCCAATTATACATTCATCAAGTTTCTATTTAAACAACCAACTCTGCTCTTCTACTTAAGATTTCTTGCTGTCAATTGCTATAATATAACTTGGGAACATGAGCTAAATGTTGACAGGGCCGTAGTTATCAGAGTGTTTTTAGGTATGTTCATGATAGAATTAACATTATGACTTGAATAAATTCAATTATGAAGTAACGTAATAGGTGCTATACAGCAAGGTGACAGAAATATGATATATAATGAATCCTGTTAGTCTTGCCCCTGCAGTGATTTGGTGAAACATCCTGGTATCTGTGGGCCAGTTTCTGTTGTTACTCAGTACTTAAAGTTCCTTCCTCCCTTCAGTACATGGTTTATAAGTGTTGATAATTTGAAATGCAATTCTTAAGGCAGATTGAGACAACTACTTCTCAAAATATGATCAAATGTGTACATACTCTGTATATGAGAATAGGTAGTGGATATATTTAATCTCTTAGATCAGCAGAATTGCTGAACTCCTCTATTCCCAGAAAGTGAGTCAGGGGTAGGGGAAGTTTGTTAGAGGGGAAGTGAAGAGGAGGATGGATTTAGAAGCTGAAATTAAATAAGTAAATAAATTTGGGTTAGTTCTTGATTTGAATGTGTGTAGTATTTTGATCTTCAAGTATGAATAAAGCAATGAAAATGGAGTCAGTGCTTTGAATTTTCAACTTCTTTTTAGTAAAAAGTTAGTAGTTCATGAACTGGTACTCAAGCTACCCAGTTCAGAGTGCTTTAGACATGTAATTTTTTCCTTTTCCTCTGCCAGGTAGGTAGGTGTTTTCCCTTTGCTACATCAGGAGCTCTGGCAGGATTCAAAGGATTAAAGGTCAGAGCTGCTGTTGCTTGCGCAGTTGATAGAAAGAAATAGGTGCCTGTAGTGGAGAAGAACTGGGGATGCTATTAATGGGAAGACAAGTAGGAAAGGGATTGCAGGTACCTTAGGTGTCTAAAATGAATCCTCTATATATTTCTAACATGTACTATAGCTGTAGTGAAATTATGTGTATTTGTACGTTCTTAAATTTCCATGCTTATTTCAGTGATATACTAGGAAATAATTTGTGTGATAAATATTATTTATGATATAATTTTTAGAGTAAATGCATTTTGCCTATAGAGAAGCAAACAGCTATTTAAAGTTTCGTATTTTCTGCAGAATGAAGGTGTGTTCCCCTCCTATCACTTCTGGAAATACTGTGGTTCTGAGAGAAAGGAACAAGAAAAGTTGTGCTATTGTGTGGATGGAAGAGAAGATGAGATAAGCTGAAGAGTAATTTTCTCCAGCAAATATGCTCTGGTGATTTAGCAGTTTTTGGAACTAGTTCATTAGCTCTGTATAAACAAAACATTGTTTGCATAATGCTCTGTTTTATCTGCTGCTCTTCTTCTGTGCTGCACTACAAAGGTAAGTGCTGCAGAAAATTGTATGACTGCTAGAGTCATGTACCTTTGGACACTCTGGCAAGCTATAGTGGAGCTGGACCCAATTTCAGGAAAACAGGTGATAATAACTATAGTGCTTGCATGCTTAGTGCTCTCAAGTCTTTCAGGTGTCATGGATGTTATCTTTTCTTCTAAGATTTTCCACTGCCAGTCTGTTAATCCAAACTTAGTAATCAAAAACAGGATACTGCAATATTTACGTCTAAGGTATCTTCATCTTTTATGTGAAAGAAAAAAAAAAAACCAAACCAAAAACAACAAACCACAAACAGTAGTTCTGAAAAGGTGTGGCCCTGTATAGGAACTAGTTGTGGACGTACCACTGTCTTCTAAACTGGAGGCAAAAGCTGGGAGCTATGATTTGAAGTTGTGCTGGTTTTGGCCAGGACAGAGGTAATTTTCTTTACAGTAGCTGGTATGGTGCTATGTTTTGGATTTGTGATGAAAACAGAGTCAATAACAGAGGAATGTTTTTAGTTATTGCTGAGCGGTGCTTAAGTACTGCCAAGGCCTTTTCTGCTTCTTACCCTGCCCTGCCAGGGAGTAGGCTGAGAATGAGTAGAAGTTGGGACGGCTGACTGACCCAAGGGGTATCCCACAGAATCATTAAGGTTGGAAAAGACCTTTAAGATCATCAAGTCCAACCATCAACCCAACACCACTATGCCCACTAAACCATGTCCTGAAGTGTCATGTCCACACATTTTTGAACACTTCCAGTGATGGTGACTCCACCACCTCCCTGGGCAAACAAGGTGTGTTTGACTTGAAAACCTGGCTAAATACCTACAAGGAGCAGATCTCAGTGAGCTGGAGAGTGAGTTCCAGACTTGGGTACTTCAATAGGTTGTCCATACCCCAAGCCTGAAGTTTGTAATTTATCAATTCGGTTTTAGCATTTTTCAATAGCAAAATACGGTATAACCCAGCAATAAACTTTGCGTGTGTAGACAAGTGTAGAGGACAGAGGTGTGAAGAAAATTTATGGCGGGTTTTTTTTCTGCTGAATTTATCTTAGCTTAGTAACATAATTTTAAAAATCTGGGATAAACTAACAGAAAAGTTAACATTCAGTGGAATTTGCTTAAGAAACTTAAGAGTAAGAAAGGTATAATCAAAGGTGGAGTTGGTCTACCCACCGTCTGCTATAATGAAGCTTTGTTAGTATAAACCAGTTTCATACTGTAATTGCTAAATATCTGTCTTAATGGTTCTAACAATACAATTTCAATGGCTTTGAAGGAAAGTGAATGTCTACCCAACATAGTTACAACACTAGCTCAAGCAAGCAAAAGAAACAAAAGTCACAACCCATAGACCTGAAGCTTAAAAATGAGTCGTGAGTGATCCTGCTCCTAATAATTGGGTAAGAGATTGATTAAACCAATAAATTTCATATTGTCTTTGCATTTTTTCAATGCTAATAAAATGGGACAGGGAACTAGAATGACTCATTTAAGGCTAAGTGTCAGATCTCTGCTGACTTCCTTAAAGTCTCACTCCCAGAACCTGTCCTCTGCTATTCAGTGTGACTCTGATTCACAAAACAAAAAAGCTCTGAAATTTATCTAACGTTATAAAACTATTGGGCAGTGACAGTATGGTGCAAACTGCAGGGTGTGCAAGCACTTGAGTCACTTCAGAGAAACCGAGACTCTTTCGTCCTTACAAAGAAGGGCATATAGGCTTGTCTGTTGGCCTCTTGTTTACTCGACACTAGGTTTTGCTGGAACAAGCTTGATACACTGTCAATGTACTCTCAATATTTCTTGATCCATGCAGGTTTTAGAAATGATGATAGCTTGCATTTTAATTATCATTTTAATGTGTAATACTTAACATGAGTGATACTGAACCTTTTTGTATGTATGAATTGCATAGTATCATCTGTTTCTTTAGACATGTGAGGTGATTGAATCTTACAAGATGGGGATTGCAGCAATCTAAGCTTCAGAAGTACTCAAATTGTAGCATACCTGTTTGGCTGTGACAAGACCTCAATGTGCAAAGGGACAATTATTTTTTTCAAGATGGTTGTACACTGAGTCCAAGACTTGGATTCCCTAGACGTTAATCAGTATCTTTGTATGCTGTAAAATGGTACATCTGTAGTATGACATACATTTTAATACATGTTTGTATAAATAAGTTCTGGTAAATAATTAACTGATGATGGAAAATAATATTACCCTTCTAACAAAAGTTACAAATTATCTGTTGTCCAGAGGTAGAAATATCTTAAGATAAATCCAGCAAAAATATTTTCAGTTGTGGTCAGTCCTTTCTGTTTCTGATATTTTCATTTGTATTTATTATTGGAAATACAATGGTCCGCCTTCTAGATGCATGTTTAAAAGAAGGTTCTTCTGAGGTTTTTAGTAAGAAACCAGCTGTAATTGTTGGCTACCCTGTTATTTGTATGCACTTCTGGCCGTGCTCCTGTCAAGTCACAGGGTTGAGTTCCTTCTCTCTCATTTCTTGCTGTGTAACATGCTGCTGCCTCAATTACATAATCATTGATTGGTTTTTTGATTTTTTTTTTTTAATTGGAAAATGTCAAATCAGATTCCCCTTATTGATAATGCTTCTCTCTTCTCATCTACATATCAAATATGCTGCGTAAAACCTTTCTATTGTGGCTTCTTGGGTGGTGTATTGTGGGCTCTGATTCTCCTTTGATGTGATTAATACTTAGTTGTAAGGACAGTTTCTCTTCTCAAATGAGTGAATCCAAGAAACTTCTCAGCTTGGAAAAGTTGTTTGTCAGAGTTAATTTTGAAATGCTGCGCTAAGCATCTTTAAAGCTCTTTTATTATGATCTAAGACCTTGAAAAAGAGCAAAGAACGTATGTAATTTCTTTTTTTAAAAGGTGGCAATAAAACAAGGTACCATTATTCAGAAATATATTACATTAGAGAATATCCGAGAACACATTTTCATGTGGAAAAGATTTTCTTTTTAAAATTCTAGTAGCTGAAACAGTAATCTGACGGGAATAAATAGCTTATTTGTCTCAAGTGTCCAAATGAACTATGTAGAAAATCTATTTTGGCTAAACAAAGAACAGATGGTAAATAATGTGATTGCATTAAAATGACTATGATAGTAGTCACCACATAAAAATGAGCAGTGTGCTGCATTTTTCTGAATACTTTGTTTTACAGTCTGGGGAGAAGAAATATCACAAGAGAATGAGAGTAAGTCCCTTACCATTTCTTTTATTACCTTCCCAGAAATTGGTCTTATTGTAAGCATATGTGTAAAAGAGAGGCTACAAAAAGTAGTCATAGATGAGGATTGTTTGGAGGAAACATTACTATTGTCATTTTCTTTGGAACCTTTGAATGCAACTGAACACAAAGGATGCTTAATAAATATTTTAAATGAAAATGTTACTGAGTTACATGAATACAAAAGTGCTATTATTCTAATATTTAATTAACTGAGTTTTTAAAAGTGATTCTGTATACTGCTGGCAGCACTTGGCACAGTTTTAAACATCCTATGATACCGTCTGCTGCTTTGGTTCTGGTCTCTGCACCATTTTGAAAGCAGACTTTCACATAAATTCTCAAAGGGGTTTGACAGAACAAAGGACAACATATTTTGACATAATACAACCAGTATTTCTGTCCGATTACCCCTTGGAAGAAGGGAAAAGGGCAACTTAAAAGAAAGCTAAGATTAATTTTCATAGTTTTGTTACCTGTTGAGGGTGAAAAAAATTGAAGTGGGGTGTTCTTGGAATCCTTTACAGGGATCCCTATCCCCCGTTGCAGGGACAAGAGAGGAAGAAAGGAGAATTTTTCTGTTTTCTGAGGTAACTGTGGTCCTGGTGACTTCAGGATTTAAAGTTAGGTGCCAAGCAGAACCAGATCCTAAAAACCTGAACTTTATTTCTTAGAGGCTGTTGAAGGCTTGACTGAGCATGGACAGAGCAAAACCAGAGACTGACCTTAGGATTTCCTGAGCCTAAGGAACTTTTTTAGTCAGCTTGGGCTTCTCTCCGTGTCTAGATGTGGTGATCTGGAACAGAAGCATCCTGTGGGCAATGCTTTGTTTGTTTGCTTGTCAGGAGGACTCACATCAGTGGTTTTTGCCAGTGTCTTACTTGGCGCCTGCTTCTGAATGGTGCTGGAGATGTAGCCAGGTGATGCCCAACAACTGTGATTCTGACAATACAAGGCTGGGAGGACTTTTAATACATGTTTTGTGGTCTGGATTTTGTGGTTTTTTTAACTCTCTCCATTTGGCTTTGTACAACTTCAGGTGTCTTGTTTTTTTTCTGCAGCGCTTTGTGGCAGGCAAGAGGGCAAAAGGCAATTTCATTTTTCTTTATTTTTAAAAACATTTAAATTCTGTTTCTTGGAAAACAGTGTGCTCTGAAGAATTCTGCGTTATGTTTGCTCCATTACGCTTTTTGTCTCTTGTCTTTCTGTGATGGGAAAGATGCTAGAAATATATGCTAATAGAAATTTTAGTCTTTGATACTGGACGTACCTGGAAGAAAATTCACTTTCTTACTGTCAGAATCTTTTTTTAATGCTTGAAGATTGCTGACATGGAACAAGAATGATATTTTCTTGAAACAAATGGTATGTCTACATTTTTTATGAGTGGGGAAATAGAATAAGGCTTTAGAATTCCATTGCAGTCTGGTAACGATAGGGATCTGGAAAGGGGTGAGGAGGTATCTTTGACAAAAACTAACAGCCTCTGCAGTTCTCTACCATGCTACTGTGTACCTTCTCACCCCTCTGGAGAGGGGTACTTGGAGTCTTTTCCGACTCCTTTCAAGACCTGTGCTGAATATTGCCCAGCACTTATCCCAGCACTGCTTCCTTCAAAGCCCTCTCTGTTCGCTTCAGTAAGTTTGATTGGCCTCATCTTTGGCGTGGAGAAATTCAGTATTGCCTTGACAGCAGGCGGCCTTTGATGTCGGTGTTGTGTAGGCTTCCTGGCCTTTTTCTGTTTGATTAAGCTGTGATTTTGGGAACCCTGACATCCCACTGCACGCTGCTGGTGCGGACAGGTACACAGCTGGGTGCCTGCTCATCCAGATTCTTACTCCATTTTATGTATGTGTGCACCCTGTTCTGTTGAAAGCTTACGGATTTATGTCAGGTCAGAAAGAAGTTGAAAAGGAAAGTTCCCCATTTATGAAATCCACAAAAGCAAATATAGGTGCCTACTGCTGGAGTAAGTCTTTTCTTTAATAATGTGCACAAAATCAAAGCTGCCTGAAAGAGGCTGCTGAAAAGGAAAAACTGGTTATTAGGCACACTGGTCTTGGAATCGTTTTTGCCCTTATGTTAGATCAGAAATACCAGATGTGGCAGGCAATTAACTCTGTAAAGGTGTGGTGTACTTTATTACTTTGAGCCAGATGAGATTCTGCTGTAATACAGGTCTGTATTCTGTAAGCTTAATGTGAGTAAGAGCTTTCACTTTAAAAATAGACTTAAGGGAAATAACAAGGACTTATGAGTGTAAAAATTTTGTTGGCTTCTGGGCCACAATATACCAATAAATTCAGAGTGTCCTTTCACTCAAATGTGATTATGTAAATTAGTGAGTAGTGTGCTAGATTAATTCTCAGACTACTTCAGATCTGTATGAATATATCCTTGATCCATTGAGTAACATTTAAGTTGGTTTACTTCTCATTATCTTGTTTTTTGTTTCTATCAAAATGGTAGCAATACAGATATTTTAAAGAACACTTTGATATCTACTAAGAAAAAGTACTATTAAAATAGAAGACTTTCATTTCTTTATTACTTATCATAATTCTTTATTGTTACATTGACATGCAAAGCCAAAGAGAATGACACACACAGTCAGTTTATATTACTTGTGATTGATGGAAAAAACAAATGCTGTCAGAGGTACATTTGGTGCATAACGTCATTCGTTTGAGTAACTTTATGAGCGATTCCAAAGGAAATAACTTCAACTCTTTAATATAGTAGTGTTTTTTGTCTTTCTTTCAAATCTCTTTTTTGCTTTTTCTGTAAAAGGAATACATAGATATTGTAAGTGGCAATACTGTCCCTTTTCCTCCCGCTCTCACTTCAAAGATGTGAGAAACTTGCTGTTCAGTTACAGCACTATTGAGAAAATTGAGGATGCTTTATAATAGGTGATAATTAAGGGAATAATTGTCAGAAGACAGATCTGCGTGTCTCAGTTCTGAGGTGTTTTATGGCCATACAAATAATTGAAACTTTCAAGAAAAGGCATAATGGTACACTTTTAAACTACTAAACTTTCTCGACTCAGATTCTGCTTTCTCGTATGCCAGTGCATTTTGGGAATAAGTCTTGTACAAATGCAAAACTAGAGTAAGTGAAGTGACTCATTGTCAGTCCTTGTGTTGGTAGCAGGTGCAGTACCATTAAAATACTACATTTGCTTCTTTATATCTGTTTGGTTAAGAAAGTTGAGAAAATAGGCACCACTGAGAAAATTGCATACTATGTAGTTGTTTATTTACTGCACTTTTTTCTTCTCGCAATTCATACACATAATTCTTTTTAATTTCCATGAAGTTCTTCAAGGCAAGAGGTAATTTTTATAACGTTGATACCCATTACTTCAAATCCACAGTGCTCTTTGAGTAGACATATTTAGTGAGAAGATACTGTGAAATGTTCTTTTTAGTAAGAAGATCACAGAGCACTGTACAAAATAGCTGCTTAAAAAAAAGAAAGCACCTGATACTTTTCTTTGTCTCTGATTTGCCTTTTCATTAGAAAAATCAGTAGCACTTAATTTCAAGTAAGGCCTTCAATTAGTATTTAACTGATTATAAGTATCTAATTATATGGCAATTAATTCCTTAGCTGAATTACTTAATTTAAAGTGTAACTGAGAAACCGTGGATTTGGGTAAGTTTGGGATGAGTAGAAGTCTGATAGCAATTAAAATCAGGAGAGTTAGATATTGTATCCTGTAGGTATTGACTTCTAGGGCCGCATAGCGTCACACACTTTCAGCATGGACACTGGAGTCGGTAATAGGACAGAGCTAATTTTGGTGTAAACACAGTATCTAGGTGCTCTCAGAAGTGCTCAGGCTCTGTTATGAAATACCTGTTACTACAGAAAACCACATTAAAACCCTTGAGGTAATCAGCAGACTAGCTATGAAACAAAATGCATCATCTGATGTTTGCATTTGGATTCTGTGTTAACTTGTAAAAGTTTGATACACTGCCGTTTCCTCTGCCCCCAAACTGAAGCAAAAGCCTCCTCGAGTTGAGGTGAATGCAGAATGAGGTCCATGGGGCTCCAGATACAGGTCCCAAGCGGAGAGCTCGTTCAGAGGTAGCTGCCTGTGAGAGGTTCCCCTTGTGCCCGCTGGCTTTGGATGAGCTGCCTGTTGGCACCTTCCTCCTGGGAGGGGTGTTTGCCTAATGCGCGTGCTCTTGTCCTCTCGGGCACGTGGCTATAGCCCAGTAGCAGGCAACGTTCATCGAGTACGCTGGGTGATGTGACTTGAGTCTTTACTGTTGGATTTTGGATGTCGCACCCTCTTTTGTCCATAAAGGGGAGGGGGGAAAAGTTTGTGCGATTTTTGCATGATTTTAGTGCATTGGTGTTCTGTGCATATAGAGGTAAGATGAGGATGAGTTATGCTACAGGAAAGAAAATGCTGATGCTTTCAGTGAAGTCCTGGTCTTACCGAGTCTTGTTGCAAAGTCATAAGCTTATCTCAGAAGAAGAAGAAAATCTGTCTTCACAAAGCAGGTCTTCACAAAGCAGCTTTCTCTTTAGTAAGGCAAGTTTCATTGTGACTGTGGGATAAAGGTTAGACCAAGTTCTGATTCCAGCTTCTTAAAAGGTTCGGGGTGCAGCCTGTCAGCTGTCATTGTGAGTAAGAATCTGAATTTTATTTATCATTATGAGATAGACACTCGAATTTAGTTTGGTATTTTAGGTGCAGTTAGTGTGAAGAACAAGGAAATCATAAAATCAGCTGTTCGTGATTTTGAAACGGTGCTACCAGTTTCACAAATGTCCAATTGATTTTTCACTTTCCATAGCTGCAGACAGCATTGAATCAATGCTATATACTGCTTTGTCAGATACTTCGACAGCAATAGTATGCACCAGTGCAGACACCTCTTTTAAACACCACTGGTATTTACAGTAGCATTGGGTATCATTTACTGTTTCAGTTTGAGGCTGTGGTAGAGACTAGGTAACTTTACAGCTCTTTGAAAATTGTGATAAACTACTTTTTTTTTTTTAAATGAATTTCAACTGAATGATTTAATTAGTGGTGGGGCCAGCTAATGGCTGCGCTTGAATCATGTTGGAGGATTAATCATGAAGAAGAAAAATGATCCTAAGCTCAAATTAGTTTTTTAGTCTTGAAGTATTCGCAGTGGGGAGATGGTTGAATGGCTGGTTGTTGGTGGTAACGCACATCTCTCGGTGCTTCCCCTGCCTGGATGCAGGCAGACCATGATGAGAGCTAGCTGCCTTGTACTTTAATTTCTGGTTAAACTTTAATTACATATAAATTCTGGTTCTTAGTACGCAGCTGCCCGTATCGGCTGATGTGCAGATGGTCTGTCCTTGCTGTGTGGAGGGGAGGGTGCCTGGACCCCTGCCCTGAGCCCTGCAGCCAGCGCAGCACCTCTGCCCGGCACTGCGGTCCTGGGACCGGCCTGCCCAGGGGCTGGAAAGGAAAAAAGGTAATTTGTTTAGCAAGCAAAGGTCGAGAATGAGGCCTTTTGCTTTTACAGGGACAGAGTAATTTGGCATGTACAGAAATACTTGAAAGGCTTTGTAACTTCTGGTCAGTGAAGTGTTTTGAATTAGATGAAAAATGTTAACATATAGAACAGTTTTCAGAAATGTATCTTCAAGAGGCTGTTCAGCCGCACTTCTAGCTGTCATCAGGCAGAGCCTAAGCGTTTTTGAACACTACAGTTAAAAACTTTTATCCACTTCCTCCAGTTGTTTGATGATAACAAATGGAGATCAGTTAGTTTGATTTCTTTTAAAGAACAGATTTTTTTTTTCCCCTTTTACATAGAATTTTTTCATTTCCCATATTCTATTTTACTTTTCATTATTAAACAAAATCATAAAGCAGTTCTGTAACGTTGGTCAACACATCTAAAAGTTCTCATTTATTTTCTACAGATAACATTGAGGCTAATTGAATCTAACAAGAATAGAGAAATCCTCAAGAAACAGGGGTGTGTTAATTTGGTACAAAGAGAAAGCAAATATCTAATAAAAGTTGCTATCATTAGTTGTGGGGAGAAGGGTGCATGCAGTGTTAACTTGAAATGAATTTCAAACAAAACATATGGATTTGACACTTGCAAATATCTCTTTATACAGCACATATTTAATCTGTGGAATTCATTGCAACAAGGTATCACACAGGCCAAAAGCTTAGGAAGATTAAAAAGTGATTCAGTATTTATATCGGTAATTAAAATATCTGCGATAACATTTGCTGTTATAGCTATAAATTTATAAATAAATATATACTAGTATAAGCCAAACAGGAGAGGAGAATTTTATGCATATTATAATATCAATAGCCATAAGGTATTTTAACCTTTCTCAGATGGAGGGGAAAAAAAAGTAACTTCAGTGAGAGTCAAGACTTAGCGTTAAATGTATAGTCCATTATTGATGTTTTTGATTTTATAATGTGGAACTTTTTTCTAAGCAAAATTAAGCTGTTTGCACAAATGCCCATACTTGTCAGCAATTCAATGGATCATGAGAAGTATAGACTCAGATAAGGAGATCCTTGTATATCTGGCCTAAAAAGCTCATTAACACCTCTGTTGTGAATGGTTTGGTGGCTGTTAATTTCCTATTGAAAATTACACCCTTGATTTTGCCACTGATTTTTGGCATTGTGCCTTTTGTCAGAAAAAGAATGTTTAGAATTTGTACATAAAGAGGGAAACTTGGTCTGCCACTACTACCTTTTTTTGTGGAAAATACAAAGCAGAGGTTTGGATTTTGTGTGCGTGTTTGTTTCTTTCGTTTTTAGTTTTGGAATATGTGGTTCTGTAATTAGTAACAATCACATAAACTGCCTTTTATTATATCAATACAGCTATTGCAGAACAGAAAAGAGGTTTCCTGAGGTAAGCCCGTTTTTCATCCGGATGAAAGTATGTGTTACAGCTGTAACTAGTGTGATGTCGTGTGTTGTTGCCAGTGTCTTCAAACTGTGCTGCTCTCATGAGTCCGATCTCAAAGGTACTGATTGATTCGGTTCTCGTGAGGAAGCCTTTCCCTGCAGGGTGGTCGGTCACTGGCTTACAGCCGCCCCAGTGAGAGAGGGCTGGACCTGCCCTCAGAGGGGTGTGCTGTGGAATAGTCCCTCAAGAGGGGAGATGGACGCCTGCTTTCCTGGTACTTGAGAGTTAAACTGGTCAACGAAAAATAGAGAAGAGTTGTTTGTTGCCCAGAGGGATGAAATCTTTTCCGATTATCTTCAGGATTTGAGAGAGATAAAAGTGCTAACTACACATGCCTTTCTTCATGCTGCTGCTTTAAAAGCATGATTAGTCAAGTTTTATGAATTACTATTTTCTGACTGTGGAACATGTTCATATACACTAGATTAAGTGTCAACATTCCAGAGTTGGCATCAGTTGAAATAACGAATCCATCAAACTATGCTAATGTATAGTTTAATTTCACTGTGAAATGCTGTTTAGGGGCCAGCAGAACACACTAGTGTATTTTTCCATCCCTATAAAAGGAATTATCAAGTTGTTATAATGAATTGCTTTGATCTCAGAGTTGTTGTTGTTCTATTGTAATTTGATGGGACACTGTTGGTCACTGAAGTATTAATTTGACCTAGCTTAATTTGAACGGAAGTCTTTTTATTAGTTGTTGTTCCCACAATAAATCATCTATGTGATAATTCTGTACATCGTGGAAAATAAGCACAAGGTGCTTTTCTTATTTGGATGGCTATATTTAAGATTCTTTTCTGAAAACTAAAGGGGTAGCTATGCCAAAATAACGTAAACTCAGGAGTAGCGGTTGTTACAAATTACTTATTTTGACTGTGGAGAAGTGCATAGAACAGCCATTGGTCGACCATAGAAGATAAGTCAGGAGGAAACATCCCTAGGTACTCTTCTGCTTCAGGCTTGTTTCTTCACTCTGGGGCTTGAGCAAAATTACTGGCAGAAGGGAATGGAGTTCCTGTCAGCTTTCAGGATCCGAAAGAAAATTCAGAGCGCTGTTACCTGATGGCGCTTTGCTCCAATACAGATAGATCCATTGCTCTAATGCAAATGCATTCATTCTCTAAATTGATCTCTCAAATATATTCTGTTGCATTATCAGTAATTTATTTTAGGGCAGTATTTTTGTTACATGAATGAAGTTAGGATAAAACCAAATTACCTGAAGGTGTCTGCAGGTAGATGCTTTCATACTGGCTGAAATTAGGTACTGTGTTGCAGATGTGGAGTTAGTCCAAAAGGGTGCCTGTATAACAGAGAGATCATCTGAACCCTTACTGGGCACAGCAAGACCATGTGTAGTGAATGAAATGGGTGTTCGGAAGAGATTTGCAGGAATACTTTCATGAGGTAAAAGTTAATCACTTGAAGAGGAATGATTAAAATGACAATTACCTGTATTTTTTTCACTACCTGACATTCAAGTGGCAAACTGAATGCATTCTCCAAGAACAAAGCGTGTAATCATATAAATAGAGAAGCATGCCTGAAGGAATAAAATGGGTACTGCATGTGTAACCTTACCTTTGTTCCCATACATGCTTGTAAATGTCTCACTTTGGCTTTCGCTGCTGTCACTAATCTGACGGCTTTGTAACCATCAAGGATGTATGAACTTGTAGAACTGGATGTTCACAGTGCACTTGGATATATGTGATAGGATATAACATATGATATATGCATATATGAAGAATAAAACATGTTATATTTCCTACTTTCAAGGTTTTTTTTAAATACTTAATAGTGTAATAACTCTATTTTCAATTGCTTATCATATCAGATGTTTTTCCTCCTGTTTCATTCTTCGTGGAATGAAGGGAGAGAATGGGAAACAAGGTTTTGCCCCACTGTGTGCTTCTGAAGCTGTTGATCTCTGTGTTCATGGTTAGGTTAAGCTGTGATGACCAAGCAAGATTGTGTCTGACTGAGCATACTCTTTGGCCCCATCTGTGTGAGGATGAAGGGCTGATTGAAGATTGAGTGGGCTAAAGATAATGGGAGAGGAATGTGACAGAAGGGTTGAACATGCTTTCCCAGTAAACTGAGAATTAAACCTGAGCCTTCACATTTTTCTCGCTGCACAAGAACTGCTTCATTACAGTTACTCTATTAGTTGCAGTGGCAGACCTGAACATTTGCAACCCGTGGACGGGCTGAAGCCGGGGTAAGTTTGGCTCTGTATGCAGACAGCCTTGTACGTGTTAGAGGGCATTATAAAAAGGAAAAGTACTCATCTTAAAGCTTTGGAGATAAATCTAGGAAATCCAGAAGAAGGAATGGGGTGAACATGTTACAATTTCCTCATGACAAAATTATTACACCCTTATCTGTGAATGAGACTGAGTCTTCTCTCAGGCTGGAGCAGAACTCCGTCTTAGAAAAGCAATTGCTTGCGGCAAATATTGCTGCTCATATTTTGCAAATACCGAGTAGTGTGTCAAAATGCAGATTTGAATTATAAAATGAGATTATTTCTGGCTTTGAAAAAGCTGAATGCAATTTTAAAGGATAGAATTCTGTATTGGTTTATGGCACTAAATTATATGTTAAAGCAAGATGTTTCCATCTGGCCACAGAATGGGCTGTACAGCATCAGACACTTGTGGCTAGATTTGCGTAGCACCTAAACGCTAAGGGTGCTGATTGAAATCACCTTTGGTAGCTGAGCTTTAGCGTGCAGAGTGCTAAGTTCTTGTGGCTTGAGTTTGTTTTATACCTAATGTTTGTGTCTAATCTTTGTAGCTTTATTCTTCATGTCTCTCTACCTCACTTCTGTGCCTGAAAAGAAAAAAGGGGTAACAGTAGTGCAACTACAGTGCCTTTGTGAAGGTGAACTGGTATTCAAATGCGCTATATCAGGAATAGTACAGAACTCTCTGAAGGAACAATTTTGCGCAAGTGTTGTGTTTTAACAGTGTTAGGTACGTATGTCCTAGTTCCACAGGAAATGTGAAAACTAATGCATAAACATTTATCAAGTGAAGTTAGTTGTGCGTGGATTGTGTCACTATATGTATGTGGTACTCTGTATATGGGTGTGTTTGTGTGAGCTGTGGTGGGCTGACCTTGGCTGGACGCTCTATCACTCTTCCTCAGCTGGACGGGAGAGAGGAAGTATAACAAGACACTTGTGGGTTGAGTTAAGGAGAGGGAGAGATCACCCAGCAATTATCGGGGGTATTGGGTATAGGGGCAAAACAGACTCCACTTGGAGAAAAAATAATTTAACCTATTACAAATCAGATCAGAGTAGAGATAATGAGAAATAAGACCGAATCTTAAAACCACTTTCCCCCCACCCCTCCCATCTTCCCAGGCTCAACTTCACTCCTGATTTCCTCTGCCTCCCCTCCCAAGCGGCGCAGGGGGACAGGGAATGGGGGTTGTGGTCAGTTCATCACACATTGTTTTTGCCGCTCCTTCCTCCTCAGGGGAGGACTCCTCACACTCTTCCCCTGCTCCAGCGTGGGGTCCCTCCCACAGGACACAGTCCCCTGTGAACTTCTCCAATGTGAGCCCCTCCCACGGGCTGCAGTTCTTCATGAACTGCTCCAGCCTGGGCCCCCCCACGGGTGCCGACCTTCAGGAACAGGCTGCTCCAGCCTAGGTTCCCCGTGGGGTCACAAGTCCTGCCAGCAACCCTGCTCCAGCCGGGGCT
>NW_010565592.1:25586-26574 GCF_000687285.1 Phaethon lepturus | reverse complement strand
GCCCCCCCCCCCCCCCCCTGCCGCTCTGACCTGGGGGCTGCAGGGCTGCTGCTCCCACACATTCGCACTCCTCTCTCCGGCTGCAGTTGCTGTGCTTTCCCCCCCCACCCCTCTTCTTAACTGTGTCACCCCAGAGGCGCTGCCACCATTGCTGGTGGGCTCGTCCTTGGCCAGCGGTGGGTCTGTCTTGGACCCGGCTGGCACTGGCTTTATCAGACACTTGCAAAGCTTCTAGCACCTTCTCACAGGGGTCACCCCTGTAGCCTCCAGCTACCAAACTGTTGCCACGCAAACCCAGTACAGTGAGTGCATGTGAAAGATGCAGATTTAAAATACAAATAAATTCAGTTTTAGCACTCCCTTTTACAGGGATTTGTAATATGACTAATTCGAAATTGCCTTTATATAAATTAAACATAATAATCTCAACTCCAGAGCACTGATTTCTTGGCAGAATTATTTTTCTTTGAAATTGTTGGAGCACCACAAACTACATGACTACTTCTACTGTACCCATGTAGCCATGTGTTTTGTAGGGAATTTTTCCTTCATGTCATGGTTTTTAGAAATATGACTATTAAATTGAGCATTAAAAACCCTTCTGTCCTTATATATATTGTCCTTTATCAAAATGTTCAGTGCCATCTTTTTCTTTTCCACCAGATGTTTTTTCTTTTCCACCAACCTTCAAATCTTCTGGAAGCAAAAGGAATTTTAAAAAAAAGTTACTCTCTTTTGAAGTATAGCAGGGGTATACACCTGTCTAACAGGATACACTGTGTAAATGAAGCTTTTTCATGGTCCATTGACAGTAAGCAGCTGACCCGCTGAAGCCTGGTTCCCCCGAATTCGGCTGTGCTGTCCCCGTTGCTGTAGCTCTGGCACTTCCCCGGCTCTCCTGCATTTCTTGCCTCCTTTCCTGTGTCGTCTGCTCCTTCCCCTCACTGCTGGCAGGGCCGGAGTCGGTGCTGTTGGAGGCGGCGGGCGA
>NW_010565592.1:2231-25539 GCF_000687285.1 Phaethon lepturus | reverse complement strand
GCCGCTGTGGCCGGTCGGTGCCTGTGCCAGCTGGCCAGCTGCCTGCAGGGGCAGAGCACCAGCTGGTGGCTGACACCTGGCTGGTGTTTGGAAGGGGTAATGCTGGGCGGCACTCCTTCCTACCCTCTTTGCATTAAATTCCTCGATCGTCCATATCTTTGAGATTTACTTAACCAACAGGTTAAAGGCCTTGAAACAATATATAGATGAATTCCTTGTGCTTCACAGGTTAAAGGCCTTGAAACAATATATAGATTAATTCCTTGTGCTTAATTTCCTTAGAGTAAAAACAGGTATGCACACATACATGTGAAGCTGTGTTTCCTTGAGAAATATTTGAGCTTGAAAATGAAAGATTTTTAGAACTGATTCTTTGAAGTATTTTCAGGTTAAAGGCCTTGAAACAATATATAGATTAATTCCTTGTGCTTAATTTCCTTAGAGTAAAAACAGGTATGCACACATACATGTGAAGCTGTGTTTCCTTGAGAAATATTTGAGCTTGAAAATGAAAGATTTTTAGAACTGATTCTTTGAAGTATTTTGGAAGTACTGTCCTTCCCCCCCCCCCCCCCTTTTGATTAAAGCTGATGTAAAGCAAGTTTTAGAAACCACATTTATGTGCTAAGGAATATAGAGTTTGCAGTGGAGGGTGGTGAGAGAATTAACTATGAGAAAGCTTCCATTATTTCGGGAAGCTTCTCAACAGAGAAGTTGCGTTTAATTGTAGTGAACTATTCTGTGTATGTATAATGTATATTAAAGCACGTCACTTTGGTTCACCACTGGTAAATCTACTGTGAATTCAAAATGCATCTGTACTGAGAGCTCTGAATGAAGGCTGCTTTGGAAGCAAAGCTCTGAAGGCAGAGGATTCTTCTAGACCGCTAAGTATTTACTGTCTGCGGCAAGTAAGCCTGCACAGGTAACTGAATGCACTTAGGGAAACAGAAGAATATCAGAGCTTAAATGCTGCATCAGTTATGTTGAATTGTTTGTGTAATTGGATCCTATGACAGTACGGTTTCACCCTCGCCTTAAACACTCGGTTCCTGCCAGAGCAGTTCTGCAAATGAATGGGGTGTGATAGATCGTCGGTAGAAATTGTCCCCATGAAAAGCACTACTTGAGGACACACTGGTTATTTTCTAGCTGTGCTCCAGGAGCACTGTCCTGTTGATGCTCCCTGTTTAGTCTTGTCAACGTACGTGCTACAGGCTGATGTTCCAAATGGTTGGTGACTCGGAGCAAACCAAGCAGCAGGAAAGCTACGGAAGAACAGACCAACTGCTGCAGCATTTGTGAGCGAGCGAGTCGGTCTGGCTGCCTTTAGTGCTTTTCATTTTTGCGTCAGTGGTGAGCTTATTGTAAAACGTAACTCTTAACTGTGTCTGGATGGTGGAGAGGACTCGATGTGGCATCCCTTGAGCAAGATTAGATCCTGAAGAATAGCTAGATCAAATAACAGACGAGTAATTAGTGTCAGTTCTGAAAACCTGGTGTTCTCCCTGCTCCCCTGTCTTGCTTCTGAATAATTTTATTTGCTCATAGGAAATACAGATTCTAGTGACTCTGTCTATCATAGAGAAACTACATTTCCAACTGTCTTAACAGTTTCGGGCATACTTTCACCAGGTGCTGACAGTGTAAGTTACCGATTCAGAGAACAGTAGAACCAAGACCGATGGGCGTTTCTGGGAAACTTGCCCCTCTGACCTAGAAGTAAATTCCTCCAGTTGTTGCTGGATTGAAGGATGATGATTGGTTATATGCAGTGTCCCAGCTGATCTTAAACGACCAGCTGTCTGATGGATTTCCTGATCTCGCTCTCAGAAAAGAAGGGCATATTGCGCTGTATTTTTGGTAAAGGGATGTATGACAGATCTGGACGTTCTCAGCTTCCTCACCACTAAACACATTTTTGAGTCTGGGTACACTAAGAAGTTCTTGCCTTGGTGGTGGTAGGCTTATCTTCTTAACTGGCAAGTTCCCAGAGAAGCGAAGGACTCACATTTATTTGGAAATAGTTCTGGTCACTGAATTTCAAGAGCTCTGCTTTAGTGTGTGTACAGTGTGCCGAGTGCATTAAATATTTGGCTGGTTGTTTCAGTGTGAAAATAGGAGCTGAACACTCGGAAGTTTTGGCCTATTTCATCCAGTTACAGTACAAGCCATCCACAAAGCAATACATTTCACTGAACATATATGATGAGTTCCTTTGCATAGTCAACAAAATATCGTAGACAAATTGTATCATGCATTGATAGTAATATTTTCTTCAACTGTTCTTTGTGAGAGGAGAGCAGGGGAAGAATGGTTTGAGTTTTCCTTGGATGAGTGGCTGGTTTTGATTTTTGTTTTTTGTTGCATCTAGAGCATAAGCTGTTTAAGTCATCTGTGTAAGTAATATAGGCAATGCAAGGCTGGTTTATATCTCTATCAGAAACAGTGTGGCCAGCAGGAGTAGGGAAGTGATCGTGCCCCTGTACTCGGCACTGGTGAGGCCGCACCTTGACTACTGTGTTCAGTTTTGGGCCCCTCACTACAAGAAGGATGTTGAGGTGCTGGAGCATGTCCAGAGAAGGGCAACGAAGCTGGTGAGGGGTCTGGAGCACAAGTCTTATGAGGAGCAGCTGAGGGAACTGGGGTTGTTTAGTCTGGAGGAGGCTGAGAGGAGACCTTCTCGCTCTCTACAACTACCTGAAAGGGGGTTGTGGCGACGAGGGTGTTGGCCTCTTCTCCCAAGTAACTAGCGATAGGACAAGAGGAAATGGCCTCAAGTTGCGCCAGGGGAGGTTTAGATTGGATATTAGGAAAAATTTCTTCACTGAGAGAGTGGTCAAGCATTGGAACAGGCTGCCCAGGGAGGGGGTGGAGTTGCCATCTCTGGAAGTGTTCAAGAAACGTGTGGATGTGGCGCTTCAGGACATGGTTTAGGGGACATGGTGGCGCTGGACTAATGGTTGGACTTGATGATCTTGAAGGTCCTTTCCAACCTAGTGATTCTGTGATTCTGTGATATGCAATATTGTGTTCTTTTTCTGCAAAGCAAACAGAAGCAAAAAACCTAATAAAAATTTTATATTAAAAGCAGTCTTAAAAGATAAGCAAGATATTTCACAATAGTGATAATTGCAGAGCAGTTTTTTAGCACAATACTCATCTGCCTGCCACACTTTTCCAAATGTCTTGAGAAAATGGAGCTGACAATGGCAAAATATTTGAGTTAACTGCCCATTCTTTCATCATGCTAAAGTTTTTCGGCTGTTGAAATATGGTGGTGACTTCCCTGAATGGTGTAGAATGTAAGTGGTAATGCTCGAGTCCTTCCATGCAGGGATCCTGATGAAAAACTGCTGTTTGATGTTGTAAAGAAATTGCTGCCATATGTTGTGGGTATCAAATATCTTTGCCAGCTGTAAATTAGTGAACACCCTGTGTTTCTGTTACATTAATTGCAGATATTTCTTCTTAAGGATAGCATTTGTTAATATATTTATAGTCCATTTGTTTTAATAAATACTAATTTTGCTTCAGTGTTTGTCTGAACAGCAGACTTGAATGGGTTATAAATCTGTCATGTTCTTCCCTTCCAAATTGTACATTGTAACTGTCAACCTTGTGTTAGTATTGTTTAAGAAAAGGAGGTTGTTCTTGAGTGGTTTGGTTTTTTTTCCACACTAAAAATTCTTATGTATATCTTTTAAGCTAAAATAATTTGAGCTTTTTTCAGTGGATGGGCATATGTAAATATACCTATGTATATCTGTATCTATTATTTTTTTAATGCTGAATAAGGAATGTTTGCACTTACTAATTTTATACCACCTCCACTAAGCAATACTCTCTGCCCTCTTCCAATATATTCTAATACATTCTCTTAGGAGCCCATAAATCTGAGAGAATTAATTTACTGCCTGGATTTGCCGTATGTCCTGTTATCAGTGCTGTGGCTGCTGCATGGTAACGTTTCCCTTTCATTCAATAGAGCTAACAACAGTTTTGTTGTTGTTACCATTATTTGATCAGAAATATTACTCTCTCAAAATCTCTTATGGTTTGTTCTGCGTGAATATTTAACCTCCTTTTATTTTTTCATTAGCCCATTTTTCTAGCAGTTCTTTTTTTTTTCTTCCCTAAAGTAAAATGTTACTCTTGCATTTTTAACTGTTAAATTAAAATGCTTGACATCAAGGGCCAGTCATCGTAACTGTAAGATGAAAGTAACCTTTCCAAAGAAGGCAAGAGATTAGTATCTGTGTGGAGATTGCTGTTCGTAGCACAGTACTGTGTTTTTTCAAATCGGAAAAATTACCTCCACGTGTAAGATACGTACAGAGTTCCTGCCTGGATGGAGAGTTAGGGTTCTGGCTTCAAGCAGCCAGGCTTGATGAGCTTTGCCAACAAAAATGAGGCTGATGATTTTCAGCCATGAGTCAGAACTTTGTTACTGAAGTTAGCTCTTGAAAACTAAAACTTATGTAAGTAGCTGATGACTAAATTCTGCTATCACTTGGTGGAAACCTGTGGTAGATAAGGATTTCAAGAATTGAACCCTCTTTTAACCAGTATAGGAGACGCTGCTTGTTCCTGGAGCCCACCCAAGAGGTTTATAAATGTCTCTGTTTATAGAAGTTGAAGTTGTAAACTCTTAATGATATATTTCTCTCCTTAAAGTGCTCTTTGGTATATGAGCTGTCCTGCTGAGAACAATCAGAGCAAAAGAACAATTTTCTTAGGTTCTGTTTGTAGTCATATTCTGGTTTTTGTCCTGCTTTGTGCCAACTCACACCTGTATAATATTATACAGGTTGCAAAGGACACATGACATCATATCTCTGCAACATATTGCAAAATGGTTAATAATAATGATTAATGTTGCAGATATGCAATTAATAGCTCTAAGAAAGTCACTGAAAAGTAATTTTCCAGGGAAGCACTAAGTTTAAAAGAAAAAAGGTAGGGACTGGTTTGAACTTGGAGCTTGATAGGCAAATCTGGTCTTTAAGTAGGACTACTATAAATTTTCACAAGAGTATCTTTGCTTTGTGGAATGAGCTGTATTTCTTGTGTCTCAAGCACAACTTGAGGTTATTCTGGTGTGTGGATCAGTTTCCATAAATTAGGTGGCAAGGCTCATACTCTGTACATTTAAGTTCCTTTTAAAACTTCCATTTAATTAGACACCATGAAACTTGTGCTTTATAAATGAAAACCAATTTGTCTTTCCTTTCTCGATCTCGCTCAGTCTGTCCTCTGCATAACAAAGACCATTCATCTGAACAACACCTAATAGCTTGAGCATTGTCTTGAACAATTTTAGATTAAATCGATTAACTTTCAAAAGAGCTGATCACAGATGCATGGGGCTATATGTATTTTTCTCAGTTATGCTTATGTACTAATTTCAGTAGTTTGTGTTTTCAGTCTTCAGAGTATGCTGGCTTTTCTTTAAGTATTTTACACTTTTATGTTCATTAATCAGCTCATAGTTGCTGCAGGTATTGGTGGACATGAAGGATAGGCTTTTGTAGGAAGCGTTCAGCATTTGCTTTACTGTTCTCCCATTGCAGATTGGCATGTCTGCCAAACAAAAAGGAAGGTGATATTGTAGACATTTTTTGCTGCTAATGCTATCCCTGCCTGCTAGTTTGAATTTCAGGGTTCTGCTCAATCGTATTACAACCCTGAGAGCTAGTATGCACTGCAGTTCTTCCGCTGCAGTTGGACCATTTGTGCTGTTAAGTTTAAGGCTGTTCCTCAGATTTTACAAGCAAATTTTTGCTTTGGAGGGATAAATATATTCAATACGGAAATACAAGTAACTTAATACAGGTATGTGAAAGCTACCACTTAGTAAAAATATCTTTCCAGGTGTCACTACAGGTCCAGTGCTCAGAGAATGCTTGTAGTTTTAAACTTCAAATTGGCATATTACTTTCAGAAGAGTGTTGCTTTGTGTGCGTTAAAATAGAAAACAGTTGATATAAAAGAGCTGAAAGTATTTGTGTGATAGAAGCGGAAGACAGCACGATGTGCATGTGGTACGGACTTTGATAAGTCCGTATCTTGGTTTCTGGTACATCACCTTCTTGCATGTTCATGTCCTTAAGGTACCATAGTATAGTTTAAATAGCCGTGTTCTTCAGCCTTTCTGTATAAGAAGGTATAGTATGTTAATAAATTTATCTATGCTATATCTTGGTTAAGATTCTCCACTGATCTAATTGGAATGCAAAGTTACAGCTGCAGAAAACTTGAACTGGGGAAATGCCTCCACCTGCCTTTCTTGCCTAGGAGAACTGGTATGTTGTTACTCAGAGGTGATTAGTACCGTAATTAAGAATTTTCAACCAATTGACTTCTAAACTATTTGACTTGTATTTGAAGCTTCCTCACAGGGCTCTGTCTGTGAAACACAGTTTTGCTTACTTTCTAGTTAGTTGTATCCTTTCTGTATGTCAGCAACTTTTGGGGGTTTTTTTGGGTGGTGTGTGTTATTGTTTACTTGGTGTGGTGTTTTTTTTTTATAAAGGAGGAACAAGTATGAAGGTAAGAGATGTGTTCAGATGTCTGTCGTGAGTATAGGCTGGGCACCAGTGCTGTTACAGGAATGCATGTCTGTCTCGTATCTCTAAGGCATCTCTAGCCTCAGTATGCAGGCTCCCTCTCAGGCTCTGCATGTATTCTGGCCCTGGTCACTTTACCTGTAGGCTCTGGCATAGAAGCGTAGCTGGCTACCTGAGCTAGTGACAGTCCTCGTATTTCTGCACTCGTAGAGATTTCCATGAAGTATCTCTAAGAGAAATGAATGCCATTTTGCAGAGTTTTCTGTGGAATCATGGAATCACAGAATCATTAAGCTTGTAAAAGACCTTTAAGATCATCAAGTCCAACCATCAACCCAACACCACCATGCCCACTAAATCATGGCCCGAAGTGCCACGTCCACACGTTTTTTGAACACTTCCAGTGATGGTGACTCCACCACCTCCCTGGGCAGCCTGTTCCAATGCTTGACCACCATAAAGACATTTTTCCTAATATCTAAACCTCCCCTGGAGCAGCTTGAGGCCATTTCCTCTCGTCCTATCGCTGGTTACTTGGGAGAAGAGACCAACTCCCAACTCACGACAGAGTAACAAGTCTGAGACTTGTTACTAATTTGAATTCATGTGTCTAAGAACAAGGAGCTCAATAGAAAGAAAACTCTTATTTCCATATGCAAAATCCTCCCAGCCGTATGAGGAGGTTTCCGTGGCACAGCAGAAATGATGTGTTTCCAGTTAAGGATAGCAAAAGCATCATGCCTAGGCAGTGGGATCTCTTGTATGTGCCAGTTAATAGTAGTTTTCCATGAAAAGCAAGTGATAATTGAAACATACACTTTTAAGTTAAGGTAGGAATGGCATTTGTAGGAGGAGCTCTGTAAAGGAAATGGCTTCTGCCAGTTCTTCGCTGGAAGAACACCAGTGACCTTTGAGCTGCTATTACTGGGTTGAAACGCCGACTTTGTTGCATGTTGATGAGTAAATACAGAGAAGTCATTTGGGATTTAGTTTTTTGCTAAAATGTCACTGAACTAAATATGCATCTTTTTAATTTGAATGAATCTGCATTGTCTGATAAAGGAGAAGTGGGACCATTTAAATGCAGAAGTTCTGGTATGAATATTGACATTGTATGTGTATATACAAAACTGAAGATCTCTGTGTCACAGATGGCTTGGAAAAGAGCTTGAAGACGTTATCAGTTGTCTTGCACTCTAGACCCTTGTTTCCACACTGTCATGGTGAATGCAGTAATCCATCAAAATTATTTAGATTGGACAACAGTTACTCTAACAGTTTTGTAACCACCCTTTATACTGTTATAACTAAGGCCATTTTGTCATCAGCTTTTCGATTACAGAGCCAGCGCCCGTCATTTATCTGCATAACTAAAACCAATGGTAAGCACATTACTGCCAGAGTAAGACTGATAATGGTTTTTGTTAGAGTCTTTTTAATTATTCAATTGGAAGCAGTGATGATTTCCAGAGGAAGGAAATTCCATTTGTTAGGGGTCTTTTGCTCTAGTTCTTTTTGTGAAAAATGTACCAGAGAATAAAAATTAATAATAAATCTGCTTTTTTAATTTTTCAGGCTTCCATAACTGCATATGGAATAGGAATGTGTCGTCATTCTCCACTTCCAAAAAGAAAAGCTTTGTTTGTGGAATTAAATGATCTAACTGCAGATGCTATGGCCTTTTTTCTGTTCTAAGAAAATTCTGGGTCTCCAGATACTGCACAAACTAACTGACATTATTTACGTGGTTTTAATTATGCTTGTGGTTCCACGTCACCTCAAATTGGAGAATGGTGGCTTAAATGACTCCTTATATAGAAAGCTCTACCACCTTGCTACTACGGTAATTATACCTGTGCTTCAGCACAGGAATAAGCGCCCAAACTTGCCTGTAAACAGTGCATGACTGGAGATGGTTGGGCTGCAGTAAGTTAAGTCCCAAGTGTTTTTTTTTAATCCGTTGCTGTGGACAAATGTGGAGCACCGAGATTCGCATCTTGAATGCTGACCTTGATTTAGAGGACCCATGCTGAGACAGTGGAGTCAAGATTTAAGTGATCAGGGTGGGGTTTTGTATATGTGTACTCTAGCCAGCTAAGTGATGCGTTTTAGAAAATGAGCAGTGCCCATATGATAGCTCCATATATTTGAAAGCTTAATGATTCTGGTAGAGTTTTGTTCTGAGTGCCCTATGTAGGTAGACCATCTCATTAAACACATCTCTAGCTACTTTAAAAACCTGGACAAAGCTGCCTAACATTCAATTCCAGAAACTGCAACAGCTTATATTTTTCAGCAGTTGAAAGCGAAGGGTGGGGTCTGGGGGATTAGTGAGGAGACGACACTGCCCCGTCCCCCAGGGCCGGCGCTCAGCATTCTGTGGTGGCACAGACCACACTGGAGCCTTAGAGTGTATGAAGGGAATTTCTAATCGGCATGTCTAATTCCTATGTTTGAAGACACTGTGATGGTTTAAAGAGTTTCAGATGTTTTGTGGGGACCCAGCCTTCTTAGTGAATTGAGGCAAGTAATTTAATCTTAACTTTAGGTTACGTATACAAGACAGAGCAAAGTCTTCCCCTTCCCAGGGGGCTGGAGTCGTGATTGCTAGCTGTATGCAAGTTGCCATGCTTTGAGGTGACTGAGAGCAATCTGTCTTTAGATGCATCATGGTGTGTCTTCTCAAATCTACTTTAATATTTTCAAGTATCTCCCAAGTACAACTGAGAGGTTCATTGCTTTCCATTTGTGACAGTCATAATTAGTTGTAAAATGGTGTGTGAAAAACTGACTGGGTTTTTGAGACACGTTACTCAGCAGACTGGGTAATGTAATCCTAGTGGTCCCTTTTAGTCTGAACTGCTATAGCTCACTCTCAACTGATCACCTGTGACGTTAAAATCATCTCTCTCTTCAGCGGCCGCAGTTTGCCTTGCCCTTTGAGATGCAAAGCCTTGTAGGTCAAGGACTCGGTTGACCACACAGTTGAGACTGTCGCTGATCCTCATGACTGGTGGCTATTGGAATACAAGTCCATCGCTTCTAGAGCTGCGTGAAAATGGGAGAGAGTGTTGTGGTGGAGAAGTACTTCTTACCTGATTTCCCACACGTATTGGGGAACAGGCTGTCATCTGTTGAGCCTGACTTACTCATCACATTTTTGTACTTATGGCATCCACAGAAAATTCTTAAAAGTGTTTCATGTCTTGATTTCTCTCTTTAAAGAATCCCTAGTATGATTCCTAGGCTGATTAGCATTCAGTGCTTTTGTGATGGGTAATGCAACTTTACTGGTAAATAATCTTGTTTATGTTTGAATTTTAACTTTTCTTTCTGTAGTCAAAATGTGGGCAAAGGGGATTTCAGCAGAAAACAGGGGGAAGGAAGTTCTCTATGTCCCACCTAGTGTGAGTGAGAGAGTTGTGCCATTGGGAAAAAAGGAAAGCTAAGGGAAAGACTACCAAAGGAGAGCAAACTTGTTTCTGTGTTGTTCTACTTTTTTCATTTTATGACTTAAATTTTATAAATTGTTTGGCTCCCTGCATTGCTTTGAACGATATGTAAAGGTAAGTTTTAGGTGGAAACTTCCCAAAATCTACATGTCATAAATGTTTGAAAAATGAGCAGAGCTACAGTGTTCTGCAGCCCCTCATCCTCTAGGGTTTTGTTCCAGGTTTAAAATCACAAATTGCTGCGCTTCCTTTTTCTCTGTTGAACAACTGCTTCTCAGACTGCTCATTGTGTCACCTTATATCTGCTTTCAGTATTCTAGGTGTATCTCCCAAGTATCAGTAATAGGTTCATTGCTTTTCATTTGCGACAGCGTGGCAGCGTCTTCTCACCTGTGAGCACATCTTGTTCTGCACTCTGGGTATGTCTTGTTGGTTCTCCCACACTCAGCTTTCTGCTGGTCCCGGCAACTTTTTGCAGTTAATTTCCTTTGGGTTTTGTCGTTCTTAATTTGGCAGCTACTTTCTGAACCCTGACTTCTTTTTTTTGTTTCTTGCTGAATTTGGCACGGTTAGGATTCTCAGTGCTTCCCCATGTCTCCTCAGTGCCTGTTCACAGTCAATTACACTAAGTGATGTAGCACTATCTCTTTTTCTGCCTTCCTGTTTGTGCGTGTTGTGACGTTACCTTTTGGATAGTAGGCTATTTTATAGCAGAACTGTTGCACAATGCAGGTGAACCATGAAGCCTATCTTTAATAACAGTGTTGAGGTTTTGAAGGTGTTACTGTTAAATGACCCAAAACCCAATAGGGAATCAAATGATCTGTGCCTTTGCTTGAGTGTATCGCATGAGGTCAGCTGCATTTCTTGGACTTTTTCCCCATTTGAAACACATTTTTCTGTTTCTGCATAAGCACGGCACCATCTTTGCATTTCCTTCTTTATTGCTCTCTTTGTGGATTAAATGTTTTGTTTTCTGCTGCTTCGCAGGTTCTGGGTTTCCTGTGTTTGATGCTGCAGAGCCTTTTGCCATCAGTTTGCCAGTTCTCTCAGTTGTGTATCAAGAAGATCTGTGTGTGCATGAGTGTATATATTTGTACAGTTCGTTGAAAATACTTAAAACCAAATTTGATATGCAAAGACCATTCATATGTATCATAGAACAAATTACTATTATCCCACATTTCAGTAGTCTGTCTTTCTTACTGTACTGTGATAATTAATAAATAAGACATGACAGGGCATGAATTGTGTTGAATTAATTTATACCTGCTATCTTGTTAGCTATGAATCTGACATCCAAATGCAGTCAGGGGAGCCATGCATGCATTAACAAGATTCTTGTGCAGGCTTAGCTGTTGAAGATTATTAAATATACACATATATACATCTTTTTATACTTTTTTTTAAATATCTACACACTTACACACACCACCACTATCTCCCCCCCCGCACCCCGCAACTGGCAGTAACTGGGAACTGGGTAGTCACTGATGAGACTTCCATGGCCCATTTTTCTCTGTGAGTTCTATGGGAGGTTTGTGAGATCTCAGCTAGTCAGTACAATTTTCAACTGTGTGTAATGAAATGAGCAATTTACAGTCGCAGCTCAGAATTATTACCAGACAGTCATGCCTCTAGATTTCTCCTGCCTGTTTTATAACAAGAAATATTTTGGTGCCCTGCACTGTTGCCGACAGCTTTGTTGTGAGCTTTCTAACAGTAATAAAAAAGCCCCTCCAGTACAGCAGCTAATTCAAGATTTATGAAGCATGTGGAATTCTTCCTGCTTGAAGACTGAATGTGCAAGTAATCAGGAAGCAAAGTCTGAATACAGGGAAATCAAGGAGGGCATTGCCCCTCATTCTCCCCAGTGCACCATAAACCACCTGCTGTTACGAGAGCCATGCCACCAAAGAAGGAAGCACTTTTCCAACATAGTAAGTCATTTTCATTCATATGTATAAACACTGAAAAGGCATGAAGGATGAAGAATGTATGTCTTCCTTAAAATTTTTTCTGTCGGTGTCTTTCTTCTGTCCTGTTGCAGGTCTTGTATGTTTTCTTTTTCTTTGGAAGTTTCACTTTAAAACCCTTATCACGGCTGATGCTTAACAATTGTTTTTGTGTACAGCAAAACTAGTGAAACCTGACTTCATAAGCATCACTTCCCTAAACCCCTAATTCTTCCTCCTTAGTTTGCTTGGGCAAATTCCAGTAAATGCTAAAAATGCACTGGATGAACCAGCACATAAAAACAGTTTGACCAGATGGCTGCTGTGTCTTGCAGGGTGTAGAGAGTTGAGCTACAATTGCCTGAAGCAACCACCTGCCCTGGAGACAACTTGAAGTTCAACAGTGGAAATTTATCAAAAGTATGAAACTGGAAATGTAGTGGGAATCACTTAGTTTTGTGAAAAATAGTTCATTGTTATATCGCCTTTATCTCAATAAATAGGTATACTTTTGGTTTCATCCTTCTCTCTCCCAGGGATGTATTTTGCTCCTATGCAGAGCTTTTGGAGGGTTTCGGTCTCGTCTTTCACTGGTGTAAAGTTTTTTGCAAAAGTTGGGGGAAAATGTATAATCCTGCAGACAGCAGTGGTTATTCCTGCTGAGTTTATTGGACCTGGCATCTCTTACAGGTAATTTTGGATTTTGGGAGTTTGACTCAATGACCTTAAGCAGTTCTGTCCTGTATTATCTTGCCGTGTTACAATAATGCTGATGCGGAACAGGTTTTTCCAGGCTGCATAGACTAAAATTGGTGTTAACATTATCCCGTCATCTTTTCTGCATATTGCATTTTCATTTCCTTCAGTTTTGCTTCCAGTATTTCCCACTTCACCTTCAGTCTGCCATTGGGCCTTTCTTAATTTTTTAGCAACGGTGACTAAAAGGATGCATTACTTGATAGAGTGAACAATTTTATTAAAAGAACTGTGTCTGTTGCCCAAGCTTACGGTGTGAATCCCATGTTGTGAAGCCCTCAAACTGTTTTGTAACCTCACAGTCATCACAGGTATATGTAGGTCACTCAGCATTTGATGTGTAGGTTCCCTGACTACCAAAAGCTTGTTTTTTTTTTCTTTTTGGTAAGCTCAGAAAACCTCGGCATTGACAAAGGCTCAGCAGCATTGCATTTAGCTTACACCTCAGTGCTTCCCGTCGATGGGCATAATACTTTTTGTGGCATGTGTAGCAGTGAGAGTACGTCATGCTTCAGTCTTTTACAGCTGAAGAAGCACCATGGGTGGTTTTAGTTTTTTGCAGTCTGGTGGTTAGGGTTTCTTCCCAGGTGAGGAAGGCCCAATATGCTCTTTCCTCCTCTGACCCAGAAATTCAAATCCACCTCTCACCTTTGGTAAGGATCAACTAATTACCTCGTGTCGTATCTTGAGATGCTTGCTGTCTCTATTCTTGGAGACAGCATATAATTTTTTTAAAAAAGATCCACCAGGCCCTACAAGAAACTGGAGTGGGCATGACTGAGTCCCAGAAAGCTTCAAAACTTTCATCTAAGGGATGGGATGCAACTCTCGTTGTAGTCAGTAGCCTGGGTTTGCGCTGGGTTATGAAATGGATAAAACTTCCTGAGTCTAACCGGTGAGCTCTGAGTAAAAAACAAAACAAAACAAAAAAACACCAAAAACACCACAAAACCAAAAACCCAAACGACCAAGGACAGCAGCATTGCTGTCACTAGCTGGTTTTGAAAGTTCAACCAGCACCATTTCACCAAATTTTTTTTTTTTTTTTAAAGGTGTGTTATTCATCTTCAGGGCAAGCTCCAGCCTGTGCATCTCAAATGGACGGGGTTCTTTAAGGTTAATAATTTAAGGTGTAATATTTGGATGCATAGACATTTTTTAGCATTTCTCTGCTAGTTGGTTCATGCAGATGTCTAAGTATAGTATCCTTCTATGAGTCCCATTTTAGATGCCCAGCTTTAGCTGTGAATTAAGTACAACCCTGGCGAATTACGCTTTCGGCTTAAAAAGTCAGATGTTGATGCAGCGTTCTGCCTTTTAAATTTCTTTGGCAGATCTGGGTCTCTGCATGAACAGTTGTATTGCTGGGAGTGGTGTATGTCTACGAACTAGGGACACATGTTCCTGGATGTGGGCGGTGACTCGTCTTGGGCTGCATGTGGGAAGGCGTGAAGTGTCGTTAGTCACTAGCATGTAAAATTTAGTATAATTTCATTGTAAGACAAAATCAGAAGGCAAGAACACTTTCTGGTGCATGGATTGGTAGAACAGACATAATTTACTTATTCAATAAGGGAGTGTGTCCCACAGACAGCTCGGTCATCAGGACTAACTTGAATTTTTCACCTGTGTTAGTTCTGTGGTGTCTCAATTTCAGCCATGAGAGTATAGAATCACAACCAATAACTGTAACTCAGCTCAAGACTTCTTTTGTATGGATTTTCTGGTGCTCTTGTCAGGATGAGAAGTTGTAAATGTGTATGTAGTGAATTTAAAGAATTTGGTTGCCACTTACAAGCGTGGCTCACTACCATTCGGTTACAGAGTTAAGGGGAATTTCTAAAATATCTTGCAAGGCATTGGAATTTGGAATACAAGTAACTTTAACCATGTTACATTTGTGTGGTAGACTGTGTTTTTGTGTTTTAATTTAGAAAAACAACTCAAAACTTACTAAAACATCTTTTCATTTCTGTTTTGTGAGGATATGTATAAAAAGGCACTGAGAAAGATTTCTTTCTGTATACAGCTAAGCAAGCAACGTAATATTAAAATATGAAAGCAAAAGGGATATTTGCTATTAAATATGAGTGTAATGGATGGGATTTGAGGTAATTCTGTAAGCTATGTACATCACTATGTAGATAATTCATATTTTAATATTGATGGCAAACATTTTCACACTAAAATATGTATAGAAAAAGGAAATGGACTATTAAAGATGTATGTAAAGAGGAAAATGTAAATGATATTTGGAAAGTGACATGCCAACTGTGATCTATCCTGACAGCTTTTCTTTTTAAATTTGCAAATCGGAAAGAATAAAATCAGATTACAAGAAAAACTATTATGTATTATAGTAATGTACAAAATATTATTCAAATCAGTAGAAGTCCTTTTGTTGCTAATACATGCCAAATGAAATAATAAATGGAAATGTATTGAGCAGTCATATTGCAGAGAATAAGAGATTGAAATCTGACTTAAATTTAAAAACAGCCCTCCCTCCTCTTGCAGGAATTGCTATGGAGAGATGCTTCGAGTAGCGTTTTGCCCCTTTCCCTCCTGCATTCCTCTCTGGTTAGCATGGGGTCCACTAAAGTAACTGTACGGAGAAAAATATTTGTCAATTGTAACAGATGTTCATTCATCTTACACTTTAAGATGTCTATTTTGCATAAACCGGAGCTTTGGGTGTTACGTGGGGGAGTAAGAGGACCTCAGCACCAGCCCCTGCGTGGGCTGAGGGGCAGGATGCTTTGCAGGGCTGCAGTTTCTCTCCTTCCATCTTCCGGTTCCCCGTTCACTTTGGGTTGCATCAGTACCCGTTACTGTGCTTTGCATGTGCAAGATACTTCGGTGTACAGGCAGCTTCAAATGCACCGTGTAAGTGTGCACGTGCTTGCTTTACTGCTTTAGATGAGCCTTTGTAGAAGGATGCTTAGCTTCGGCACGTCACTGCTACCTGCACAAGCTTTCAGACGCACAGATGAAGTGAGGGTTAAGGTAAATTTTAAAAGCATAAGTTTGTATCATAGCTTGGGCTGCGCAAACAGTAAAACAATTTTCTGCCAGCTCGCAGTTCTCATGCTTGCCTATGCAGTCAGAACCCTGAAAAAAGAAATTTTCATGGTAGGTAGTGTGCGTGTTTGAAGAAATTGGACAACCTGAGCCTCCAGTTTTCATTTACGTGGAAATTGTAAATTTGTTTTAGTTTTTAAATGTTGCTAGTTTAAGAAAAATAGAATCTCATGGCTGAATATGTTACTATTAAATAATTTTCTTGTTTTCACTACTTGAACATTTTCCTCTATTATACATTAAAAAAATAGATTGAACCTATTCCTTTATTAGGAATTTTTGGCTAGCAGTAAAGGCATTTCTGAAAAGCAGTGAGCCGTTCTGTTCTTCAAGGTGATGGGCTTCTTACCAGGTATTTAATGTTTGGTCAGTGCCTAGTTTTAGGGTCCCTAAGCAGTGAAGGGGTGCGTAGGCACTGCAGGAGGTGGTAGCGGATGTGGGTGAAGTGTTTTCTGCGGCTGTGTTTGCCAGGAGACTCCTGGCATGCTGTCCGGCAGCAGGGCGAATTCAGATCCTCGTGGGGTTCCTGTGCCTCTTGCAAACAGATGGATAAATTTTGAATCTTATTTTTAGGTGGAAGATCAACTCCACTGTTAACCTGGTAGCCCAGACCCTCCCATCTGTTACATTTCTTCCCCCAGCCTTGCTTTACACAGAGAAAGTGAGTGAGCTTTAGGGGTCAGTGCTTCCTTCCAGGCTGACTCATCCTCTCTGAGGACTTTTTTCCCCCATGCTCTTTGAATTGGCTTTATTTAAATTGTCAGTGTCTTCAGTCTGTCTGTGTGGTATCTTGCTGAAACACTTGGAGGAGATGCGCCGCTTAATATCTTTGACTTTTAGCTATCCTGTGGCCTTGCCATCTTCCCTTTTCCTCTCTGGGGACTGGATGTACAAAAGAGGTGGGGCAGAAAAGTGGTGGGTGGCAGTGCGTGCCTGAGCAGCGTGTCATTAGGTTTAGATGGTCTCTGCTGGAAGAAGGTCTAACAACGGCCAAAGCACTGAGTCAGCACGGGAAGTCATGCTACTGACAGTTGCTGAATTGCCTTAAACTTCGTATTCGCAAGGGTTGTGTTCAGGTTGCTGTCTGTTATCCAAGAGCTGCATGAACTTTCTATCAAAAGCTCTGATTCACAAATTTACTTTTAATGCACCCTTAAGTTTACCTTGGTCTAGTAAAGCATCAGTGTGTCATGCTTTGGGCTCCCAGGTCTTACAATCATACTTGTTTGCTTTTCCAAATTAGGATGAGATGCTGTATGATCAGTGAACTGAAAAGGCAGATGAAATTTGAAAGCTTTTACTTGTATGCTACAGGGAGAAGGCAATGAGGTGTTCTCCCTGAAACCGGATTAATTTATATGTGTCAAATTGTTTTACAGGGATTTCTTGTAAAATTTGCCTCACTGGTATTTTGATAAGATACCTGATCAGTACAGGTTACTCTTACCAAAGTTGTTGATGTCTTTTCCCTTCCACCCTGGGTTAAATACTGTCTTTGTTACTAATACAGAATTATTTGTCATTAAATACTGTACTCGTGTCTATATGACACTTTAGTTTTGTGTCATACAGAAAATGATGTTTAAACACACATTTTTAATTGTCATGGTTCACATGGTAAGATGTGTGTACTTTAGTGCCACAATGCAAGCTGTGTTTGGTAGAAGTGATTATGGTACACACTTTAATTTCTAGAGTATTTGGTACTAGCTACCAGCCCAGCATGAAGGGCAGACCACTATATCACTCCTGGCCAGGGAGGAATGTATTTAGCATACCTGATTGTCTGATGGCTAGGAGCAACCCTGGACAACTTTTACCATAGGAGTTGAGGGGTTTCTTACCTGGGAGTAATGCTCTAATTTTTCAAAAGATGGAGAAAACTGGAGTAAGGACAAGAAGGAAACAGCAAATATTAAGAACAAGTTTGTCTAGGAAACCTTAATCCAAAAGGAGGGAGCCAGAGATGTAGCTGCGTTCTTGTTGATAACTGATAGAGCATACGATGCATTGAAAAGGGTGGTAATGCTGCTTGAGGAGCAAAGGAAGGTGCATACCAGGATGGAGAGCAACGATGTATCCCAATATATGTGTAAGTGGAAAGACATTTTGCGACTACAGTTGTCTTGTCTAGTATGATTTTTTGATATTTTTTTTAATTTATTTTTGAGGCAGGGGGAAATGGGTGATAGTTTTGCTTTGTGTCATTTCTGCAAGGTGTTACTGTGTTTGAGACCTGCAGGTGATGGCAGGTAAGGAGACCCTGTCAGTTTAGTCAGTTAGGACAGATGGAGAAATGCATAGAAGGAAATTATCATAAAGGTGGTGAAAGGTGTGTACAGCTCATTTTTAGCACAAAAGTAGTAACTAACATGAAGAGTAGGCAAGTTAAGAGCAATGACTGTATATTGCTGTTTATAACCTAAATCTGTTGAGGTAGGGACTGTCTTTCTTTTGCAAAGTATCCAAAGTAATGTTTTGGGACTCTGAGAGATTCTGCTTTTAGAAGTCTTTTTTTTTTTTTTAAGTTTCATCGCTCTTAAAATGCTGTTCTAGTAAGTTTCAAATACAAGTGGTGTCGATCTCTCACTTACTCTGAAAGTTGGTTTACAATATGCAATCTCAAACAGAACAAAAAAAATTAAATTGCTGCAATTATAGAGTTACTGTGTTTTTTACACTGCAGTAAAAAGAAATCATAATGGCTTTATTTGCGTACTTTCAGAATAGGAACAAAATGATTTCAGAATGCTGAATTTTGATAGAAAACAATGAGGCTCAATGATACAAGTAATTTTATCTATGTTGATGATGTCTTTCATTGTTCTGATTTTGCCAGTGCATTTGTTTTTCCTTTTTTTTTTTTCTTTCTTTCTAGCTTCTCTCCAGTCCAGAATTTTCAGGCAAGATTTTCAACTGATATAAATAGGCAAAGTTCTCTGAAAACAGTGAAGCCTTTTCTTCATTTAAATTTGCAAGGAACTGACTATCCTCACTTTTAGTTAAGTAATAGCTGTTTTTCTCATTGTAAAGCAATAGCTTTCTGCTTTTGAAATTAAATAACGGCTTTCTAGAACTTTAAAAGAATGTGACAGCAGTTGTTGAACCAGTGTAGTCATGCCAGTAAAGTTGCTTGGTATTTCTCAGTTTAAGAGGTACCTTTGTTATTGCTTATACCTTTACTGTGCTTTAACCAATAAAAATAAATTTTAATGTTGGATATCTAATTCATATTCACTTCTGGTTCTACGTGTATTTTTTCATCTTCATCAGTAGTAGAAGACAAAGTAAAAGAAAACTGCATGGGTGCAGCCATGTTGAAGAATACCTTGCCATTTTTTTCAATAAGTTCTGTAACATACTTGAACAGTAGACGTGGCTCTAGGCAGGTTAGTGTCCTTTCAGCCAGGGATATGAGAAAATACACCTATTTTGAACCATTTTGTCTTCTAAAGCAATGATTTTTGCTCATAATTGACTTAGCAGATTTTAGCAGATAAAACCTGAGATTTTAGCTTTATTGAGCATGGTCTATAGGAGTTGGTACATACCAAACTGTACAGATACTCTTCTAATTCCAGAAAATATTTAAGCAGGCTCTTTTGAATCCAGTCTGCTATTCAACTGAGCTTGCCTCATAATAGTTGTTTTGCTCTCTACTTCTTTTCTAGTGATTGCTAACATTTGCTTTTTGGCCACTGCTGGGCACTGAGCTGACATTTAGTGGGAATAATCATAAAGCGTACAAGATCTACCACAGCGTGGTACAGTAGAGCCCATTACTTTGTACGTGAATCTAGGATTTTTTTTTTTTTCCTGAAGTGCATTTACTTCTTTTTTTCTTATATTGGATTTCATCTGCCTTTTACTGCCCAGTTATTCAGTACTGTCAGGTCCTTCTACAGGTAATACACACAGGTTCAGATTTCTAGATGTTTTGTACTTTGGAACATCAATATCCAAACTGGGAGTCTATGCTTAGAAAGATTTAAAGGTTGAAACCTCTTGATTAGTTTATACTGCAAAGACTCTGGAATTTGGACAATAAGAAAATAACTCAGTTCTGGTGTAATTTTAGCTGGACTGAAGACAAAAAAGTTGAAACAACTTGGAAGTTATTAATTGACGAGGAGAAGACTGAGGTACTCAGTGACTTCTTTGCCTCAGTCTTCACTGGCAATCTCTCTTCCTACACCTCTTCAGTGGATGGACGGCAAGACGGGGACTGGAGGAGCAAAGTCCCTCCCACTGTAAGCGAAGATCAGGTTCGTGACCACCTGAGGAACCTCATCATACATAATTCTATGGGACCTAATGAGATGCATCCCAGAGTCCTGAGGGAAGTGGCTGATGCAGTTGCCAAGCTACTCTCTGTGACATTTGAAAAGTCATGGGAGTCAGGTGAAGTCCCTGGAGACTGGAAAAAGGGAAACATTGCACCCATTTTTAAAAAAGGTAGCAAGGAGGACCCTGGCAACTACTGACCTGTCAACCTCACTTCTGTGCCTGAGAAGATGATGGAACAAGTCCTCCTAGAAGCTATGCTGAGGCAAATGGAGAACTGGAAGATGATTCAAGACAGCCAGCATGGCTTCATCAAGGGCAAGTCCTGCCTGACCAACCTAGTGGGCTTCTATAATGGCGTGACTTACATCAGTGGACAAGGGAAGACCTACTGATGTCATCCATCTGGACTTCTGTAAGACCTTTGATACAGTCCCCCACAACATCCTTCTCTCTAAATTGTAGACATACGGATTTGATGGATGGACCGTTCAGTGGATGAGGAATTGGTTGGATGGTTGCATGCAGAGGGTGGTGATCAATGGCTCAATGTCCAGATGGAGATCAGTGACAAGTGGTGTCCCTCAGGGGTCCGTACTGGGACCAGTACTTTTTAATATCTTCATCAGTGACGCAGACAGTGGGATCACGTGCACCCTCAGCAGGTTTGCAGATGACACCAAGCTGAGTGGTGCGGTTGACATGCCTGAGGGATGGGATGCCATCCAGAGGGACCTGGACAAGCTTGAGGAATGGGCCTGTGTGAACCTTATGAAGTTCGACAAGATACGTGGGTTAGGGGAGTCGCCGTTATCAATACAGGCTGGAGGATGAAGGGATTGAGATCAGCCCTGCTGCGAAGGACTTGGGGGCACTGGTGGATGAAAAGCTGGACATGAGCCGTCAATGTGTGCTCACAGCCCAGAAGGCCAACCGTCTGCTGGGCTGCAGCCAAAGCGACGTGGCCAGCAGGTCAAGAGAGGTGATTCTGCTCCTCTACTGCGCTCTGGTGAGACCCCACCTGGAGTCCTGCATCCAGCTCTGGAGCCCTCAGCACAGGGAAGACATGGACCTGTTGGAGCAGGCCCAGAGGGCCACAAAAATGCGCAGAGGGCTGGAACACCTCTGCTGTGAGGACAGGCTGAGAGAGTTGGGGTTGTTCAGCCTGGAGAAGAGGAGACTTCAGGGAGACCTTCTTGCAGCCTTCCAGTACTTCAGGGGGGCTTATAAGAAAGGTAGGGACAGACTTTTTAGCAGAGCCTGTTGCGGTAGGACAAGGGTAATGGTTTTAAACTAAAAGAGGGCAGATCGAGACTAGATATAAGGAAGAAAATTTTCACAGTGAGGGTGTGAAACATGGGCACAGGTTGTCCAAAGAGGTGGTAGATGCCCCATCCCTGGAAGTTTCGTTGCTCTTCTCTGGACACCCTCGAGCACCTCAACATCTTTCTTGTAGTGAGGAGCCCAAAACTGAACACTGTGTTCGAGGTGCGACCTCACCAGCCCTGAGTACAGGGGTACAATCACTTCCCTAATAACAGTGATTTGTAATAACAGTAATGTAATAACAGTTTTGCTTAATATGTTGGACTGATGTTCTTGAAATAACAGGGCTGTTTCTTACTGCAAGGACTAGTGAGATCTTGACCATCAAAGCAAAGTAAAAAGTGAAGACTGGAGTTTTTCTGTCTCCTTCATGCATTTGTAGCTTCTCTTTCAATTTTATACACCTACAAAGGCAGGTTTTGAAGGCACCATCAACTTAACTGTAGTACTGGCCAGAAAGCAAGGCTTCTGATCTGCAGATATCTTCTGCTCTTTCAAGATTTGTTCTAGTTTGAACTGCATTTGTCTTGAAGCCAGAGACCTGAAAAGGACCAGTCTCAGCCTTTAGCATATCCACCAGAAATCCAGGTTGATTTTTATTATTTTTGCTGGAACCCTTTACAGAAATCGGCCAGAATTATCCATGTCTGTCTCTGTTTAGCAGGATGGAAACACAAAGAGAGGCTCTAAACACTGGAAAAAATGTGAGAAATTAAAATCAGTACTGCAGGTAAACTGAAAAAAAAAATTGGTAAGGGAATAATAGCATATTGCTTATTGTCTGTCAAGCATAAGAATACGGAACATTTTTTTTTGTTTAGGATGTTCTTTTCCTGAGATGTAAAATTCTTTGGTCTTGCTTTTGAGAGGTGTGTGTTCACTGTCAAATCTGTAGGTTTCTTACTGGTTCAGCTTATTTAAGAAAGTATTTAGCTGAAAATAAATAGGCACAATAATGATGACTATATTAGCAAACAAAGTCTGTGGATGTAGAGAGAAAACACTATCCTTCAAGGCTTTTGTCACTGCCCCCTGAATGTAGAACCCCCCAGTGGTTTCTCAGTCTCTCTTACAGCACAGCTTTTCAGCAACATCCATAATACATGGCACTAAGCATTAATTTGGGATTTTATGCTCCAAGGAATATTGCATGTTAGTAACCAATATATAACCCACATATTTTTGTTCTTCCTGCTCCACCTCACACATCCTGGTAGGTCTTGCATGTTTGTGTTGCTGAAGAGACGTTAGGTAAAGGGGTGCCAGCAAAGAGTGCCCTGACAGCTTTAGCATCTTTCAGAAAAACAGCTGTTGTGAATAGAGAAACTTCTGACGTGTAACACTTCAAACTTAAGCAGTAGGGCACACAGTAAGAGTCCGGATGGTGTATCCTATAGGTCTTGTTATGCCTTTGCTCCTTAAGAGCAGAGCAGTGCCCTTTTCTGTGTCTCTTTGTCCTGTAATGTGGTGGTACTAACAAAGATGCTCTTCTGATCACTCTTAAGCCTTGTATATGTTATTGTTCCATTGCCTGTCTAGCTAGAGTATTTTACATTTTTTAAGATCCTTTTCCCAAGGTTGTTTTTTATTCTCCTGAGATTCCTCAAGTCATTTTTCTTTATACAGTGTTACGCAGTGGACTGCCGAATAACTCCCGTGAGGCACTGAGTGCCCTCTCCTTGCATTAATTTCATCGGGCTTTAAGTTCACTCACCACGTTGGAAGCTTACCTCCGCCCAGCAAAGTCTGCCTGACCCTTCAGGTCATGCACAAACGTGTGCTAAAAGAAGAGTTGTTGTTTGTTGTGGTTTAGCCCCAGCCGGCCACTAAGCCCCACGCAGCCGCTCACTCACTCCCCCAGGGTGGGACGGGAGAGAGAATCGGA
>NW_010565592.1:0-2200 GCF_000687285.1 Phaethon lepturus | reverse complement strand
TCGTGGGTTGAGATAAAGGCAGTTTAACAGGTAAAGCAAAAGCCGCGCACGCAAGCAGAGCAAAACCAGGAATCCATTCACCACTCCCCACGGGCAGGCAGGTGTTCAGCCATCTCCAGGGAAGCAGGGCTCCGTCACACGTAATGGTTTCTTGGGAAGACAGACGCCATCACTCCAAATGTCCCCCCCCACCCCCTCCTTCTTCTTCATCCCAGCTTTATATACTGAGGATGATATTGTATGGTATGGAACATCCCTTTGGCCAGCCTGGGCCAGCTGTCCTGGCTGTGTCCCCTCCCAGCTCCCCGTGCACCCCCAGCCTGCTCGCTGGCCGGGCAGCATGGGAAGCTGGACTGTCCTTGACTGCTCAGCAACAACCCAAAACATCAGCACGTTATCAACATTATTTTCATCACAAATCCAAAACTCAGCTTCACACTAGCTTCTGTGAAGAAAATTAACTCTATCCCAGCTGAAACCATGACACTGAGCTAGGTCACCTGTGCTAATTCAGTGAAGCAACATGCAGAAATTGAACCATCCAGATCATTATTTTGAAAGTTCACATGGCAGATGATTTCCTGTGTCTGTTAATTTACTCTGTGGAGAGAACGATGGCTTGAATCCCCAGTGACAGAGGCATCACCCCCTTTCATAGCCAGAAAATTATTTTGCCAAAATGCTCATCATTAATACAAATGGCAAATTCAGGCAATGCAACTATCTTATAAAATTGTTCTGAGTTTAATAAACCAATGTTGTAAAAATAGAAATTCTTTCTTAAACAACATTGCTTTTGCTTACTTTTGTTTTTAAGAACCATGATGTTCAAAACAAATAGGACAAAATTGCACAGTTTGTGTCAAGCCCAAAGATCAGAAGAGACTGTTTTAGATTAAGCTCAGATGGACATTTTTCTGTATTACTCTCTTTTTTTTGTATCATAAATAAGCTGAGTAAATTATTTTCCCCATACTTAAACAGTTTGTTATTGTTTAAATTAAAGTGCCAGGGATCAGATGTTTGGTGTGTTGGAAGTTACATAAACATTGAACCAAGAGATGATCTCTTCCCCAAAGAACTTACCAATTACTGTTTCAGTGGCAGCGTTGAATGGTTCATGTTTTGGATTTAAGTCTAGGAGCCTGGTTCATTCAGTATTATATTTTAAACTTGTTTTTCTGGGTGGGGAAATGCATTTTAGGTGAGGGCAGCTAGTACCTTGAGATTCTCAATTTCCATAGATAGCACACTGGACATTGCTTGCAAATACTGTCAGAAAGAGGCCTACCTCTAAAGAAAAAAATGTGCTGGACTTGTAAAACAGTGGTTGCAAACTGTTATTTTCTCTCACAGGAAAGAACAACATTAACATTATATAGACAGCATTTCAGTAATTTTTGTCTTGGCAGTGCTTATTTCTGTGGGCAAGAAATACCTGTTGATTTATATAATCATGCAATTAAGTTCATTCTTAATGTATCTTATCTAGGAGGCTGACGTTCTTTGAAAGTAGCCTTTAAAATAATACTGTCATTTAAATTGTCAGCAGAAAAATCATTAATTATTGATCCCATTTTAGATCTCATTTAATTTATTATTTGGTAGTTATTTATTTTTGCCTCTGGCTAGAAGAGAATGACTGAATTCGCTCATTCTGCATGGTGTTCTGGCTTCTTAATAGCACAGAAACATTAAATACTAGAACATTTTTGTGTGTGTGAAAAACTAATTAATTTACTCTTTCTTTTTTGCTGTCCACAAGCAGCTTGTGGCTTTTCTTTGTTTTTATGTTTAGTAATTAGCAGCTTTTGAAATACTTCACACATGCAGCTTCTTAACTGATAATTGTAATCCTGGATTTCTGGATGTTAATGATTGCTTGTTGTTGTTTTAAAATGAAACCGATTACATACCCATGCAACTTTGGTGTGTTTCAGATGTTGATACATATACGTGACATCTGAAGTATCATCACTGGCCTTTGAGTTGATGCTGTGTGAAATGAATGGGACAGCTGACAGCCCTTTGTTCAGGCAGCTGGAAAACTCAGGGGGATGTTGCTGAATCTCTTCCATTTCCATCCTGTTTTCCAGATGTAAGGAAGGCTTTACAATTGAAATGAAGTAAAATCTTAGGTAGCCTGTCCTCTCCTCCTTCAGATCTCATACAGTCATAGAATCATTAAGGTTGGAAAAGA